>NW_021406322.1:0-47481 GCF_001605985.2 Dendrobium catenatum | reverse complement strand
CCATGGGTTGCCTCCTCTCTAGGGACCGAATAGACGAAGTGGAGATGTGTGAATTTTTAATTTAATTTAGTTTAGTTTGGATTAGGCTTATGGCTTCCTTAGACAAGTTGCCCGTTATATTTATTAAGTTTGGGCTTACGGCTCCAATTAGGGTGCCTGTTAATTTGTTTAAGTGGGGGCTTTACGGCCTCAATTAGGAGTTGCCCAAGAGAATTTTGGTTGATAGTCTTATGCTTCCTTAAAAGTTGCCTAGTGATGGGTCCTTACGACTAAGCCCATAAGCTAAGTGGTCCCGAAGGATTTGTAGTTTTGGTTATAAGTTGTTCGTTTAGACTGTCCCTAACACACGGGCTTTGCTTCACTTAGAAGAGCCCAAATAGCGGGTCTTGCAAACTTAGCCATATAGGCTAGAATGCCCAAAAAAGGAATTTAGAGAGTTATAAAATCGTCATTTTAGAATTCCTAACTCTTGGGTCTTACTGTTCCAACTTAGAAGTAGCCCGTATGGACGGGTCTTACTAACTTAGTCCTAATAGACTATGATGCCAAGGATTTGTTATTTTGATTATAGGTTGTTCATATTAGAATTTCCTAACATGTGGTCTTACTGCTTCATTAGAAGTAGCCCAAATGGTGGGTCTACACTTATCCATAGGCTAAGATGCCCGTTTAAGGGGTCCTAGGATTAGGTGCTTCTAAATATCCCCTGAAGACTGCATTAACAGCTTTCATTGGAAGTAGGCAAATATTGTGTTTAGGAATGTATGCTTGATTACTAATTATATATAAGTGAAAGAATTTGCGATAGGATTTAACTACTCCTCTATAAAGTAACTATATGATCAATTAGCTCTAGGATAATAACTTTAGACAACTTTACTCCCTCGATATGTATTAGAGTCAGTTTGTTTTTTAATAAAAAAAAAATTCTTATAAAAAAAACTTTTTTTTTATGGTGCAATCAATATTTTAGCCATAACCACAACTTAAGAGAATATTCATAGTTATCTTGGTCTCCATAAGAGGAACCAACATTCAGATGAATGATAGTTCGCGCTCAGAACAAAATTGATAACACTAAGTAACTACCAAAATTAAGATAATTTTGGAGAAGTAAATGAGAGCTCCTTTTATCCAATCAATATTGTGGAGTTATTGAAATTGCTGCAAGGAAGAGGAATACTTAGTAATCAAGTCCACTATGTCACCCCCTCATAGAGGAAGCAGTATCTTCTCATCTTGCGGCTCACATCATAACCTCTGTCGTGGTCATTAGAGAAGAAACACTTGCAACATGCACTAAATGCTTAATAGTTTGATTTATCATATAATCATTAAATCAATTAAGTGTAGATTTAGATTGAGAATTTTAATCAATTAGAATAGGTTGATCGAACTCTAAATTTGCAAGTCCCATAATTTTTTGACGGAATTTTCGGCAGCCTCCCGGCGTCACTCTCCCCAGTGCCGAGTAAGGATGGCTCGACTCGACCGGAGCGATCAACGGCGGGAGATTTGGTCGTCGAAATCGAATGGCGACGATTGGTTGTCGGAGATTGTCAAAGTGCATATTTCAGAAATTTGGGCTAAGTCCAGATTTTTTTAGAGAAATTTCGAAGCACTCTCGGCGTTCCCGTCCCGCGTCGGGAGTAAGGGAGGACGCTCGACTCAAGCCGAGCGAAAATCAACGGCGAGGAGATTTGGTCTTCAGACTTGATTGCTGAACGACAACCGCCTCTATATGTTGTATATATATATAGTATTGTTTATATATATTAAATATATTATATATAGTATATATATATTATATTATACTATTATATATATATATATATAATAAGTGGTATTAATAATAGTGTTTAATTATCAACAGAATACTATAATAACCTTTCTGCCCCTCTATTATATTCAATGTAAGCAGACGAAATACAAGTGCAGTTAGATCGACAAAGATCGCAGACGCCGAGAAAGATCGAACAAACTTTGTTTATCCGTTTGAGGACTTTTAAATTAAATGGCTATGAAGTGGTGGACGAAAAGGTCAAACTAACAATAAATACAGCTTGTTTGCAGATAATTAAATGAATACAGAAAAATCAACACATAATGGAACATAATAAGTTATTGTATATTGGAAAAATTAATAAAAATGTAGTAAGGATGATAACGGCTTGAAAGTTAATAATTGTGGGCTCCAAAAATTCATACCAGGCTCTTCTGAGAGATTATTGGTTCCAAGTAATTTTTTTATAGACTGATCCCTCCTAGACCAGGAAAGATTAGGCCGGTCCACCCTGACAGGCCAAGGTGTATTCCAGGAGGAAGCATGGCCCACCTCAGCACTCTTCCACCCCCCTTGGGTGGGGCCTATGGATTAATGCAAAGGGAGGAGGGGGCCGGTAAGAGGAAAATTCAAATTGGGAGGGCTTTTTTGAGTATTTGTTGGATATTGTATACTTTAAGTAGTTCTGTTAAACCTAAGATTGGATTATAGGATATTTTCCTGAAATTAGTATTCCTAAGGTTGAGTGGGCTCTAACCGGTGGCTAGGGTTTTGGAAGAGCAGGATCTTCCTCTCTAATTAAAGATTCATTGTATGTTGTTCGTTTTCTTCCATATATCATCAATTAAAAAGGTTATCTCTTGTTATTCCTCATAGTTCTTCTTGTTGATTACTTTTGGATTTGTTGAAATTAAAATTAAGCAAAGGGTTCCTTTGATTTATACAAACACTTTATATCAAATTGGTATCATAGCATAAATCCAGGTACCTAGATGGAAAGAAAGTTAGAAGTGTTGGAAGGGAAGATCGAACAATTGAAATCTAATTTTGTAGAAAAGATTTCAGATTTCAAAAATTAAATTTCATCCGTTCATGAGAAGATTGATGAGAAGTTTGTTATCATGAAGAAAATGATGAGGAAGATGCTTGAGGTCTAAACCAAAACGGCATCGTCGGAGGTGAGGGGAGCCATCGACGGTCAAGTAAGTGGAGAATACCATAATCCGATAAGGAGAGGGAAAGATCATGAGGTGAAGATTTTAGAAAGGAAAGATAGAATGCCTCCCCTGGAGCCTACTCCTAGGGAGGAGATTAGCAGAGGGTATGGGAAAAGAGTTAGGATGTTGGGCATGAGTGAAGGGGTGTTGAATTTGAAAGAAGAGGGGTTGATTATGACCGGAGGAGTGATGATTTTGAAAAGAGAAGAGGGGATTTGACGAAGAGTTTGGATATGAGCGTAGAAGAGATGAACGGGACGCTCGGGGAGGGGGAAACAGAGAAGATCCAGGAGTGAGAAAGTTGAACATGCTTGTGTTTGAAGGAGAGGATACAAATGGGTGGATCTATATGGTGGAAAGGTTTTGCTATCAATAGGTTGACAGAGGAAAGACTGACGGCAGCTGGTCTGCGCTTAGAGGGGAAGGCATTGGCATGTTACCAATGGAGGGATATGAGGAGGCCCATACGAACCTGGAGGGAGTTTAAGGACTATGTATTCGTATGTTTCCGAATCAAAAGGGAGGGGATTTCTGGTGGAGTTGCAAACTTTGGAGACGATCCGGTCAGAGGAGGGAGGAGACATCTCTTCTTCAGTAAAGTCTCTTATATAGGAGTTCAGTGGGATATTTTAGCCACATCAAGGATTGCCACCACAAAGATCCGGTCAAAGGATAAGATTGAGAAGCTAATTTGGGAGATGATGGAGGCTAGGATCATCAGGCCGAGCATGATCCTTTTTCAGCCCAAACCTACTACTCAAGAAGAAAGATGGGAGTTGGAGATTCTGTGTGGATTGTAGAGCCCTAAATAAGGAGATTGTGCAAGATAAATTTCCTATTACGGTGATAGATGAGTTTCAAAATGATTTAAGTGGAGCAGTGGTGTTCACAAAGATTGATCTGAAGACAGGGTACCATCCGGTCAGGATGAAAATGGAGGATGTCCTGAAGACGGCATTCAAGACACATAAGGGCCACTATGAGTCCTTGGTGATGCAATTTGATCTCACCAGCGCACCTGCTACATTCCAGTCCCTCATAGGTCTTCAGACCATACCTCCAGAAATTTGTACTCATTTTCTTTGATGACATCCTGGTGTACAGCTAGTCAGATGAGGAGTATTTAAAGCAAGTGAAGGTGTTATTGGAGGTGTTACAGGAGTAGCAGTTGAGAATAAACTTGAAGAAGTGTTGCTTTGCATAGCCTAGTGTGGAGTACTTGGATTATGTGGTATCTTAGGAGAGGGTGGTAGTTGATCAAGCCAAAATTGATGCTAAGCTGAAATGACCGTTACATAGGACTCTAAAAAAGTTGAGCGGTTTCTTAGGGTTCACTGGTACTACAGGAGGTTTGTGAAAGGATAAAGCACAATAGCCTGGCCACTGATGAAGCAGCTAAAGAAAAACAGTTTTATGTGGGGAGAGACATCTACCAAGGTTTTGAGAGATTGAAGAAGGTCATGACAACGGTACTTGTCCTAGCCCAACTAGATTTCATCTAGTCTTTGTGATAGAAATAGAAGCATCAGGGTATCGATTGGGGGTTGCGCTCATGCAGAATCAGAAGCCCATAGCTTACTTCAACCAGGTGTTGACTACAAGAGCTAGACTGAAGTCAATCTATGAGAGGGCGTTGGTGACCATTGTGTTGGCCATTCAAAAGTGGGCGACCTTACTCGTTGGGTTAACATTTCATCATTAGAACAGACCAACGAAACTTGAAGCACCTGCTAGAGCAAAGGATGATAACCGAGGAGCGCTAGAGGCAGCTATCAAAGCTTTTTAGGATATGATTTTGAGATCCACTATAGGCCAGGGCTAAAGAACAAGGCAGTTGATGGTTTGTCTAGATGCATGCGAGAGTTCTATAAGTTGGCTATTTCGGAACACTAATGTTGGATTGGGGGGTTATTAAGGAGGAGAGTGTTCAAGATCAGGAGTTGAAGGGGATTAGGGTAGATCTGCTGAGGGATGAGAGTAGCCCGGGGATTAGGGTAGATCTGCTGAGGGATGAGAGTAGCCACCCTAGCTATTCCCTAGAAGGGGAGAGACTGATGTATCAGGGAAGATTTTTGTTGCCACGAACCGCGGTTCATATTCCCCACCTTCTACAAGAGTTCCATGGGAGCATGGTTTGGGACCATTCAGAAGTGAAGAAGGCATACAGGAGGTTGGTTGCGGACTTGTATTGGAAGAGGATACATAAGGATGTGGAGGAGAAGGTGGCTAAACGTGAGGTGTTCCAGAGGATCAAATACATGGCTATGACTCCATGAGGGTTGCTACAACCTCTAACTCTTCCATACATGGTGTAGGAGGAAGCCACCATGTATTTTAATAATGGGCAATCCAAGTTTAAGGGGTATACAATAATTTTGGTGGTGGTGGACAGATTGAGCAATTATGCTTATTTTATTCCCTTATGACATATGCACACAATAGTGACAGTGGCAACAACATTTATCAGAGAGTTGGTCAAATTATATGGGATACTGGATTCGATAGTGTCCAACCGAGATGAGGTATTTTTCAGTCATTTTTGGAGAGAACTGTTCAAGATGCAGGGGACAGTTTTGAAGAATAGCACCACTTACCACTCCCAGACAGACAGACCAACGGAGGTGGTAAACAGGATCTTAGAGACTTACTTACATTGTTTTATTTTAGAAACACCTTGGTTGTGGGCCAACTATCTAGCAAGGGCAGAGTATTGGTACAACACTTCATATAATTCAGCTTCACGGATGACTCCATTCAAAGTATTGTATGCGAGGTACCCATCTTACTTGGTGCATTTTGGGCAAAGTAGCACACTAGTCTCATCAGTGGAACAATACTTGAAGGAGAGGGATATGATGTAGGCTAAATTAAAAAGGTATTTGTTGAGGGCTCAGTAAATCATAAAAAAACAGACGGATGGATGCAGGAAGGACATACAAATTGAGGTAGGAAATATGGTATACTTGAAGCATAGTCCCTACAGACAAAGGATGATAGCTATTAGGAGAAATGAGAAGCTGGCCCCGAGATACTTTGGCCCCTATGAGATAATTGAGAGGATTGGAATAGTGGCTTATTGATTGAAGCTACCCCCGATAGCTACTATACATCCGATGTTCCTATGTGTCCCAATTGAGGAGAGCTCTTGGTGATCATGCATCAAGTTCAGAGTTACCTGTGACACTAAATGTAGATTTGAAGATTGTGTTGGAACTTACGATTAAAAAGGCGGAAGAGGCGTACGCACTGAGATGCGACTTAAGGCGAGGCGAAGCATTTGCGCGTTGAGGCTTACGCCTCGTTGGATTCGGCGGAGCGTGCGCTTATTTCGCACGGGGCGTAGGCTTCGGTTCGTAACGCCTCGAAGCGAAACGAGGCACCGCTTCGATTTGTAAGTATATAGACCGAGCGGTGAGAGTCGTATAAGAGTCGAGTATTAGGATAACATACCTGCTTCTGCTTCGGGTGAGAACTGAAAGGCGAACTCCGCCAACTTGGACGACCACAGTTCGGTCAAGTTCGAACATAGCTGGAGGCGATCAAAGGTAACGATTTATTTCTTCTTCTTCTCTTGCTTCCCATAATCTTCCCGTCATTTGCTTCATGTCTCGCTTCTTCTTCTCCAGCTTCTTGTAATCGAAGGTTTTTTTTTCACGGCTAGGAAACGATCTTTCTTCCCGTTATTTGCTTCATGTCTCACTTCATCAGATTGTACATGCTCGGTTTCGCTCAGTACATGCTCGATACCGCTTAGTACCAGCTCGGTACCGAGCCAGTACCGCTCGGTACCGAGCCAGTACCGCTCGTTACCGAGCAGTACACGCTCGGTACACGCTCGGTACTGAGCGGTACATGCACGGTACGCTCGGTATTGAGCATATATAACAAGCAGAATTTAAAAATTATTCTTATAATATAATTTTGTTCCGGGGGCGCTGCATATTGTACCGGGCAGGTCGAAACCCGCCAGGGGGGACCCCCGGCAGACTGGTATATTTTTGTATTCATGTTGTTTTATTATTGGTATTTGGTAGTACAAATAATTGTTAAAATATATCATATTGTTAGCATGACTAGTGGCACAAGAAGGAAAGATCCTGCATGGAAATACGGAACTCAAGTTGAAGTGTCAGGCGAAGGTGCAAAAAAGGGATATGTTTACATGAAATGTAATTTCTGTGAGAAACGCATAACTGGTGGCGTCAAGAGATTGAAGAATCATCTAGCCTGCACTCATGTCAATGTGGGACCATGTGCAAAAGTTTCTGATGAAGTGAAGAAGGAATGTACAAATTATTTAAAGAAGTTTGCCACCACAAAGGAGGTCACACAAAGAAATATGGAAGAGCTGATAGGAAACTCTTCTTACACCTCGAGGCTTATGCCTCGCCTCGCTTAGAAAAAACGCCTCGATTCCCGATTTCGCCTTTTAAAACCGTGGGAACCATTGGAGTTGGAAGGGCTACGGCATGTAGAGTGAGTGATCAAGGAAGTGCTAATAAAATAGAAGAACCTACCAGACTATGATGCCATGTGGGAGTTGCATGAGAGGGTGAAGCAGAAGTTGCCATATTTCCACCTTGAGGGCAAGGTGGGTCTTTGGGAGGGGGGTATTGTTAGACCGGCCCCTCGTGGGCTGGGCATATTTGGGCCAATCCACCCTGGACAGGCTAGGGTGTATTCCAGGCGGAAGCTTGGTCATCCTCAACACTCTTTTTCCCCCATTAGGATGGGGCCTATGGATTAATGCAAAGGGAGGGGGCAGCTAGGAGGGAAATTCAAATTGGGAGGGTTTTTTGGGTATTTGTTGGATATTGTATGCTTTAAGTAGTTTTGTTAAACCAATGGTTGAATTATGGGATATTTGGCTGAAATTAGTAATCCTAAGGTTGAGTGGGCTCTAGCCGACGGCTAGGGCTTTGGAAGGGCGAGATCTTCCTCTCAAATTGAAAATCTATTGTGTCTTGTTTGTTTTCTTTAATATATCATCAATTAAAAAGGTTTTCTCTAGTTATTCCTCATAGTTGTTCTTGTTGATTGCTCTTGGAGTTGCTTAAATTAAAATTTAGCCAAGGGTTCATTTGATTTCTACAAGCACTTCCTATGAATTTTCAGAAAACTAACTGGATTATGATAATATACTATCAGAGATTTTTCCCTCGTTTTGCATGGATTTTATAATCTAGTTCTATATTTTCCATAAGCACAAGCCCCTGTGGTTAAATACCCTTCCAATTAAGGCTAGTCATTAGGCATTAATGCTTAGTGTGTAGTAGCAACAATTTTACATTTGGGATTTAGAAAATTTATCACTTTTAGCTTAAAGTGAGTCGAGGGAATAATAATGAACCCAAAAAGAATTCTATGGTTTCATCATCTCGGGTTATCATGATCCCTGTTCTACTTCGTCAATAGAGGTATACTACCCAATCTAACCAAAGGATTCTTATTATTAGTTACGAATTGCATCAACCAAGTGAACCTTATAAATCTAAGATGAACGTTTGCCAAACCGAATAATTTTAATTAGCATTAGCTAAAAAATAATTTGTGTCCTATATATATATATATATATATATATATATTTATTGAAGTAATAGTGATAAAGATGGTCCCGACTTTATAGAATCAAAACTCCATCCCACTTATTATCTATCATTCAAAGCTTTAACCTCAATGGTTAGAGGAACTGTGTGCACGAGAGCAGTGCCACAAAAATTCCTTTCAAGAACCTACAAGTTGAGGAAAGTAAGAAAATGATAGAAGAACAAGGGAAGGCGAAACAGTAGCAATGATGATAATAAGATTGGATGAAGGAAAGAAAAAAATAGAATGATACAAGAAATCAAAGAAAATAGAGAGAACATAGATAATATGCAAGAATAACAAACAATTTGTACTTTCAAGTATGATATCATTACAAACAATGAAAGAAATCAACTTCTTATACAAATTATGGTCCATATGACACCAAAATTGAGAATATTAAGCATTAAAGACACTTCGTCAATTACCTTTAAAATTGTTTCAAGTGATACAATAGATATTCTATAGGGCCTAAGATGGTGTGGTGGCATAATCATCTTATGAATTTTAATGTACTTTCAGCCATTACAACTGCCAATACTTGGGAAAATGTGAAAAAATATAAATCCCAGATCCACTTTCTAGAAGGTGTCACCTATGTTGCTTTACACATGAGCCCATGCACTACTCAAATAAGTGCCTTCTTGCATATCCCAGAAAAATGCTTAGACATAATATGGAGAATGCAAGAAAATCAACCACACTAACATCACAATCACCACAATAACGAGTAGTAGATAAGTCTATAGAGAGGATTAGCACAATCCTTCCTGGAATGACAACAATGCAGCATTCTTTGCTAGAGGAACTTGCTTACCGTTCGACTAGACAGAACAACTGAAACTGGATGGCCAACAAATTTAATAAAAGCCTCCTGCAAAAGAAAACCAAGTCACAGCTTGGGAAAAGACATTAGAGATTTAAAGGAGAAAGGTGTAAAAAGTGAAAATATACAATTACTGTAAAACAAATAACGCTTGCTTTCATACATGCATTTCCCTCACCTTGGCTGAAAAAATACAATATTAAGGTTAATCTAGACCAATAATATGCCTATAAATACTCATCATCTAAAGATGCATATTTGGGCAGGTTTGCATCTCCAAATAACAAAAATATCCATTCACCATCAAGGAAAGGAAATTTTAAAATTTGTTCATCCACATTTTAAGGTTCTTCTCAGATGCTTCACAAACAAGCTGCTTATCAAACGCTGAAATTACAATTTGATTTGGTCAGATTCACCAAGAATTGAGTTTGTATTAACACTAACATTATCAACACCTGGTCCTTTGTTGGTCCAAATTGCAAGGTTCTCATAGATGTAAGAAGTTCGAGGTTACCCAACACCCAAGCCTTCAAATCTGCAGTCTTTGGACTTGTTTATATTACTGCTCTCTTTATTTTAAAAAATGCATTAATTTTAAAAAAAGGAAATATTTAAAGTATCTCAGATAGTATTCAACATATTAAAGCAAGGTTTCTGTGCTTGTTTAGTTCTAGTCATGAGCTCAGATTTTGTTTATTTGCATGTCAATTTATTTTATCACATAATCATCGACAACAAAAACCACTCTCTCTCAACTGTTTGAAGCGTGTTTTATGAATCTTCATGATTATTCATTTTTTATGAATGTTGCAAGGGGTGTTAAAAATATTTTTTTACAAATATTTTTGTGCTGCTTACAACCAAATAAACTTTGGTTTATACTTATTATTTCCAAATCATTTCATATTAAATTTATCTTCAATGAAAAAATAGCGGAGCCATAAAATGTTTTTGGTAGGGGCCTAAATTTATTTGATAAACTTTTCCACAATTTTTGCATTCGGGCTTGAACCAGCATAGGTAGTTTTAAACACTAGCCATAATTAATTTATCCAAATTTGCAAATCATTTATAAATCAGATAAATACTAATTATGGTATATTAAATTTTAAAAAACAAAGTTATGATTCAGGCTTTTCTTAGATTCTGCATTTATTTTCAACTTCTATAACATCTATTTATTTATAAAATATATGATACTAATAACTGGACTGAATTGATTTTAAAATTGACATACACAAAGTGAAAGAAGCTCACAGTTACCATCCACTAAGATTTACTACACTTTTATATTTATAGATTGGTATGCAATGCCATAGATATTGTTTGGTTCACCATCATGCTGTTTATTGGACTATTGGATCTATAGGTAGGCTTCAACATAGTGTGCTTTATTGACAGGTGGCCATAAAGGTACAATAGTTTTCATACAAACCATGAAGTCCCTACAATTGCCTACCCCATATGTCCAGAGTTTCTTTTCTTTATTTTAAATCCTCAATTAGACGTTGTATTTTTTTGAGGGGGGAAATGTGCCCCCGTTGCCCCCCTTGTATCCACCCGTGCTTCTATCCTCTTTACGCATGCTCAAATCAATTTTGTCAATTTTCCCAATTTGTTTTCAATGAATACTACTCCAACCCCAGTATTATAAAAATTCTCAAGCTAACACTAGTGTCACACAACCATCTTAATTAAATGCATTTACCTAAGTTAATTTGACAGAATTTCTCAGTTAAATTTTTGGGAGCTTGAGAAAAAATAAATGCGCCTACTGACAATTCCAAAGAGAACGCTGCTCGAACATCGATTAGTATGCCAATAAGTTAAACGAAAACAAAGTAGATTAGGCTCAGCTTTTCCGTCTTACCCCTTCATCCTCAAATATTTCACCATAGTAAAGGTCCATTTGGAGGATGAAAGCCGGAACAAAGAAAAAGTTTCAAATCGCCCAATAGGACGATACCTCAAGGACGCCAGCAACAGTTCGGCAGTTTGGTTGCTTCTGCGATCCAAAGAACCTGGTTCCAATATACTCGACAGCAACGAGGTATCTCTGCAACCTAGGGTTCTGGCTCATTCCGTGAGTTCCCTGTTCCAGCAACTCGTGCTGCTGCGCCTCCTTATCCGAGCCTTCAGCGTCTTCTCCGCCTTCATAAATTTTTGCAACCTTTGAGGGCTCCCCCGATGCCAATGGTATGTCGAGAGGGCGCTTCGCCGTATCCGTCTCAAGGGTCAGCGGCATTACTTGGATCGGCAACCGCCTGACTTCTGTCAAGGATCTAATTTGCGAGGAAGCTAACAAATGAGGGATAAACAAAATTTGAGTAGCTTTAATTTTTGTTTAAGGGGACAAAGCTCTTGTATTGATAAAAAAGGAAATTACATGTGTCCTACTATACAAAAATGATTATAGATGAGCAAGTTTTCGTGAACCCAAAAAAGAAAACTAGTAACCCAAAAAAGAAACTCATCATAGAAAAATGTGAGGGACATAAAACCAAAAAGCCAAAAGCCAATATGCAAGGACTCAGAAAATATAAATTTGATATCAGTTGGACAAAGCAGTCGAAAAAGTAGTCACCCTTGGTAACAAGGAGACCCTCCAAAGGGGTGAGAGTATGGAATTATGGGATGTTCATCATCGTGCTTGGCAAAGTAAAAATCCCCCCAGATTATACGATAACATCATTTTCTTTACTCGATAATAGGCAACCCATAAGAACCAGCACTATGAAAGCAACAACTATGTCATCGTATCCAACCAATAACACAGCATCCAGTAATAATACTCCCAATATAACCATATTTATTTCCAACCAAACAAACTATAAAGCAAAGCAGCATGTTGAAGTACTAAAAAGATCTCAATGAAACACAACTTTCTTTGATAATATCTACATGCTTCCATTTGGACAATTTCTGATAAATTGGCCACAATATTTGGGAGCAAATGGTAGAGATCTTCCCAAAATTGGAATTAAAACACCTTTCATTTCTTTCCCTCCAAATAGAATAAGCAGAGCAGCACATAGTCATAAAGTTATATTTTTTGGTCTTTCATAGTTATAGACATCTCTTCCACAAAGTCTAATACCTGAATTAGGTTCAACCTCATCAAAAGATTTCCTAAACCAGGTAAAAAATTTTTAAGAACAACGAAGGAATAGTCGCATTCAAAAAGGTGGGTTTAGGCAGTTTTAGAATGTGTAAAGCAGAGAGGGCATTTTGAGTCAATAAAGACATTCCTTTTCAGCAGTGCATCCGTAGGTTTGAGGCCCCCTTGTATAGCAAGCTAAGCAAAACCCAAATATTTGAGTGCATGATGTTTATGCCATATAAGTTTAGACCAGTTGAAAGTGTGTTCTTCCTTATAAAAATCATTAATGAAGGTAATAAAGCATATTTTATTTTATGTTTCCATGAAATAGTAGCAGATTGTTCAGTGGTAATCGGAATGGACTTCAAAACATAAAACAAATTTCCATCCAAAAAAGCAGGCAATATGCAGGAGCTCCCAACAATAAAATAAGAAACCTTTGCCTTATTTGGGAAGATATAAGTAAGAGAGTCGCTTAAATGAGATGTCGTAATTGATGTACCATTAATCCAAGGATCTCAAAGGAGAGAAATCGTGATGTTTTGAGAAATAGAAAAGTTAAGATAGGTAGAAATACTCTCAACCACATTACTGATATTGGCCCAAAGCTTGGATGATTTTGAGTCATGAGGAGTCCAGGGGGAGCAGTACTTAGTACTCCACCTAGTAAAGAGAGGAGTGTGCATGTGGTAAAACCTGATAATTAGAGAGAAGTACTAAGCATAATGAAGAGCACTAAGGACGAGAAGCCCAAGACCCCAAAATTCTTTGGCTTGCAAGTTTTATGGTAGGATACAAGATTTTTTTTTTTTTTTTTTTTTTTTGCATTAATCTCTCCAAAGAAGAGAAATCTGGAGCACATTATACTCAAGCTTTTTAGGTAGGTTTTGGGTATAATTGATCCACAAATCCAGTACATAATAGTGTTCAAGATGGCATCTCTTAGAAATTGAAGATGGCCTGTAAAAGAAAGAAGCATAGCCTTCCAACCAACCATGTGGTTGGAGATATCATGCAAGAGGGGTTGGAATTCAGTAGTGCAAGTTTTCGTGGAAGATATTGGAAGGCCAAGATATGTCATCTTAGTGATATGTATTTGAATGTTGAGGGTAGAACAAATTTTTTTAGGGGAAGTAATGTAGTTAGATATGATAAGATTGCTTTTGTCATAATTAATAGATAAGCCAGAATAACTCGAAAAAGAGAACAAACCTCAAGTAGAACCTCACAATTATGTTTGGATGCAATACCAAAAACTAGTATGTCATCCACATGAATAAGATGGTTAAGATGGAAACCTTCACAAGAAAGAGCAATAAATCTAAGCAGGAGAAAGCATCCATAACAATGCAGAACATATAGGGGTTAAGTGGGAAGCCCTATACCAGGCCTGATGTAGAGTTAAAAAAAATCCCTCCAAAGCTCCATCAATGCAAATAAAAAATAGAAATATGAAATACAAGCTTTGACCCATGAAACAAAGAGACAAAGAGAGGAGAGAACCCTTTTTGAGCCATTTTAGCTAGGAAAAAGCTCCTAGAGATAGAAGTAAAAGCTTTACATATATCTAACTTAACACATAACAAATTTCTCTTAGCAGATATCTTGAATTCAAATAGTAATTTAGAAGCAAGAAGCACATTGTCAATAGATATTCGATTGTTAATGAAACAAACTTGATTTTCCTTAATAATAAAAGTCATAATTCCTTTCATTCTCGTGGCCAAAATTTTAGAAATTATCTTATAAAAAACATTGTAGAGAGATATTGACATGAAATTAAAGACATTACTTGCTTGAGAAGTCTTAGGATTGAGAGAGATAACAATAGCTTTCACTTTTCGAGGGAGATAACATTTAGAGAAAAGAGACTTGACTGCTTTAAAGGCTAGCAACCCAACAATCAACCACCTTATTTAAAAACTATAAAGTTATAACCATCAAAACCTAGTGTAGAAATTGAGTCTTTACTAAAAATAGTAGATTTAATTAAAAAAATGTCAAATAGGGTCTTGAGATTTATGTCAAATTTGTTTGGGGATAAAATAAGGTCTTGAGATTTATGGGGAATAATCAGGTTAGCATAGGAGATGTCCTCTGTGGTTGATTTGAGGTTGGGTAGAGTGGCTGATGGGTTATCATTTGAGTGGGAAGGCAGTGTGGGTGATGATTGTGGGAGGTTGGGGGTTAAGGAAGATGTTGGTAGTGAAATGTAGTTTTTGAAGATTGGCTGGCGGCTGTGAAGCTTAACTGGTGGGTTCATTTGGATTAGGTTGTTGCGACTATGCATTAATAAATATGGTGAAAGGTTTCTTCGGTTTCCTACCCTTGCTTCTCCTACATGTGAGCTTGGGTGGTGGTTGGTGGAACTTGTGGCTTAATTAATAGGCAAAGATCTGTTGAGCGAACAAATGAACCATTCATATTGGATTTTTAGGTCATTAGGTTCCCCTATAATGGTGATAGGAATGAACTCTAGATATGCACAAGTTTTGGTCACTTTAATAGATACTCTGGCATTTATCAATCAAGTTTTTTTTAGTAGTCAAACTGTTAATGGCTAGGGGGTTCCGACTAGACTCGTAATGCAGGAAATACCCTCAGGAGTCCAAAAAGTTCATGGAATATCATATATTTTAAACCAAATGGGGGATGGATGTGAATTCTTCACATTTTGGCTTGAAGTTGAGAACCCATTTCTGGAGGACAAAAGGCTTCCCAAAGAAGAATAAAACTCCCTCTGACCAGGTTATTTCATAATCCTCATGCGACATAAGTTTAAGCATGAAAAATCAATAACTCAGTGAGACTAATTGCATCGTACCTTTCAACTTTCTGGACTTACAAATGGTCATAATTAGAGCTTTGTAATAAGGGTGGTGTCCAATGGAATAACCAATAAGATAAAGTCCTCATTCGTTGGCCGCAACTTTCACATTAACCTTTATAAAATCAAGAGGCCCTTCCTGAGAGGGGAAGGGCGAGAGCTTTCTTAAGGATTATTGGGAGAGGAAATAATGTTGCACCATTTTAAGGATATAGAAAAAGAAGGTGGTGGGTGATTTGAGAGTGGTGGGAAGTTAGTGGCAAATGAGACATTTGTCGTGATATGAAGAGGGGGCCCCACCATCCAAGCTGGAGGAGGAGGGGGATAGAGAGGAGGAACAAGTAAAGGCATCAGCTAGGCAGAGAAACCCTAGCAGAGCTTCAACAAATTACTATTTTATCAACTATCTAACCTTGATAATATTAATAGTTGTAATTAATGTCATATTTCATTTCAAGGTAAATTAAATATAAAATGATTCATAAATTTTATTTGTTTTAATAACTTAAAACTCATTTAAATATGATAAATTTCAAATATACATAAAATTCATGGCCCATTATCCCACCCACTAGCTTTGTCACCATCCACCTAGTTGTATCTAAATTTATTCATGGATGCACTCAACCCAAATAGCAGGTCATTAAAGTTAGAGCTAGAGAATCAAGTAAGAAAAGTGATTATATATGGACAGTAAGTAAGAAGTTTTAGAATATTTGTAGAGAATTCTAATAACATAAAATTCAAAATTTATTTTTTCATCAATTATTTATAGGATTTGGAGGGCTACAAAGAAAGTCTACATTTAAAATATATAGAAAAAGAATGCATGAAATGATAATACAAATAGATACATATGTGTGGATTAAGATATGTAGTTCACATGTGTAGCTCTACCTTTAATGTAGTCCCTAGAGTCTATCCACCTAAGTTGCACAAGAAAGGCCCAAAGCCAATCTCACGGAATAGTAAAGCTCCAAAAGCTTCGTGTTCTCCCATCCCACAAGCAACCAAGACTTTAGGATCCGTACCTGGTACATCTTCTTTGGACATTCCTACTAAGCAGACTTATACCATAGAAGAGGAGCTTGGATATGCCCAAGCCTAGTCTAAGAAAAGTATTTGAGACATATAGAGGGTAACCTCAATAAGTGAAGACTAAGTGAGCCACTCTTGCAGGAGGTGATACACTACAAGAAAATCAGCATTTACCGGTGGTAATTACAGTAGTGATTGTATTAAGGGTGGATGAGATGCAACTTCCTAACTCCTAGAGTCATTACAATCAAGCCAGTTCTTGGATAGTGGATGATTTTTCCTGAGACATCTAATAAAGAGGGAGTAGTGCCTACAGGAACCCTTATTAGATCTATTGTATAGGTTTATTTTAGAGAGTGAATAAGCTCCCTCATAATGTAATCTATAAGGATATCATATATACAAAAAAAGTAATAAAATATTCAAAGCCTTTGCATACTTTTCTTGCTTGTAGTTATGAGTTATGCCTTTTCTTAATTTTTTTTTACTTTTTAGGGACCACTTAATTCTTTGTATGTGAAGAATATTTTATATTTTGGCATCATCACATAAAATGAACTTAACTAATTTTGAGTATAACTCTAAATTTTCATATCAAGACCGACTCTTTGATAATTAGTTGAGAATGACTCTTTATTAGGTGTGTTAATGGTGAATATTTGTAAGTGAGCTTAGGATAACTCTTAATTAGGTAAGTTGAGTGTGAATCTTAATTTACAAATTATGCATGAACTTTTTTTCCCAGTATGTGAGAGGATCTACAGAGGAAAAGTGAGAGGAAAGAGAGTAGATCTTTGATTTATGATGAGATATATGGGTGAGATATAGTATATTAATATTGATGTAATTTAAGTCTCAAAATTAGAGCCTTTGATTTTTTATAAATACCCCCTCGCCCTTAGATATAGAACTTTCTTTCAATTTGTTTCATAAATGTTTTCCTTCTCCAAACTCTCCTTTTATTCGTAGTTAAAATGAGCCTTCATATTCAAGATGGTGACTTTACGAATGTGCCATAGGGATTTCCTAACTTTGAGTATTATTAAAGCTCTTGAGTGATCGAGGCATTTGTCGATATGATATTCTATAACTATTACTACGAGTACACCAACATGGACATCCTATTGCCCATAGAGAATGAACATATCAACACCTTTCTATAATAATGAGCTATGTATTATGTGTGACCACTTTAAGCTTAGTCTATGACTTCCCTTTTGTTAGAAGCTAGCTAAGATACTTAACTTTATGAGTTCGTAAAAATGCATATCAATCTTAACATTATTTCTAACTTTTTCAGTGTTAAGTGCAAATTGTATAATATTTATTATATTAAATTTTAGTAAAAATATGTTATTTTCATTATATTTGTGCAAGAATTGTTCAGGAAAAAAATTCATAAATGTTGAATGAGCACCATAGCACCCACAGATTCTGCGCTGCAGCATTTCCATCTACAACTCTTTTACATGAAATTTAATCATTATAGGGCCAACCGCTCTAGTATTTTAGGGAGATCACCACCGTGATAGAGCCAAGGTTAGTTCCATAGTGCATCACATCATTGATGTGATATAAAATAGCACCACAACACTATATTCTCAGAAAATGAGCGCTAGAGCACTAAGCATTTCAATGCCACATCACTGAATTATACATTCAAGTGTTGTAGAGCTTAATTTTTGTTGCACTGCGATAGAGATGTTACCAAAATGAGGAGCCACCATGACTCAGCCAAAAGAGACATCAATTCAACCATTAACCTTGCCATATAAGCCTAATGCTGTAGCGGAGCAAGCTCTGTTGCAATCCAACATCCCGAGCTTATAATTTTGATGATAATAAATATTATTGATTGGATTTTGATTTCTTCTAGCATATGTATTAGATATCTATTTTGTGTGAAGTAACATTTTTGGTACATCATTCACCATCCAAGAACTTTTGAGGCTCAATAGGAAGATGTCTGTAAGTGTCTTTATTCTTTATTTTTTTATTTTTTATTTATTGAGTCAAAGTCATGAAAGGGTGTATGTTGATTTGGTGACTGTGCATACACACATTGGGGAATAAGAAAATAAACTTTCAAATTTTTAGAACTAATTATACGATATGATCTATATCGTATTATATAATTAATTATTTAAAAAAATGAATTAAAACTATTAATTTTATAATTATTATTTTTAAACTAACCATATTATACAAACCAGGTCATATTGTTTGCTCTGTTTAACCCAGTAACCCTAACCAACAATAAAATTTAAGTAAGTATTTTTTTTTTTTTTTTTTTGGTTAAAACATATAGGCGAGCATATGTGTTAATAAAAAAAAAAGAAGTATAAGGTCCTTAAAAAGACCTCCAGCTCACTACTACTCTAAAGAGATACAAAAAAAAGTCAAAAAATAACCTAAGAGTCAGATATCCTCACTAAACACGATTACAAAGCAGCATAATAATATTCTAACAACCCAAAAAGAAAGGTATAAATAGAACACATTCATCATCACCTTTCCAATCAAAGTTGAGTCCTGCACAAAATGAGAGTGAGTCTCCAAAAGGTCATAATAAGATTATGTTTTGCATACTAGACACTGCACGATTCATGATCGTACAGTACGAATAGTTAGGGCTGAATTAAAATTTTAGCTTTTTTAAAACCTTGTATAAAAACTTTTTAATTACACTCTCGAGAAGAATTTTTATCTATTGAAGAGATTTTGAGAGAGAGCTTTAGGAGGTCTTAGAGTATTGGGGAAGGAGAAGGAGAAGTTGTGAGAGAGGAAGAAGTAGTGTGAGGCGATTCCACAAAATTTCTCCAAGCAGGCTTTCACCTTAATTCCTCGAGTGGCTTTGTTGGTCTCTTGGGGTTGCTCTAGGGAGTAAAGCTTCAAGGCTGATAATCATCCAGTTCTCTGGCATTACCAGGAGGGTGAAAATTTTTCCAAGGTTTTCTGCCTTCACTTGAAGAGTGAAAATAGATTTTAATACTTTGCCACACCGGGTTGGTTGAAGAGATTATATAAGGGCTTCTTCTCAATAATGTGGGGGTTAAAGGAGAGACACTAAAGATTTAGTGTAATACCCTGAGAGAAGGACTCTAGGGAGTATATGTAGGTCAAGTTTTGGAGTATAAGCAAAGTTTTCTTCCATGACCTCATATATCCATAGGTATTGTGTAGAGATTACCAAACATGACCTTACTTAACATCTTCATTTTCCCACTAAAGGGGTTTATTCCCACAACTTAGCCTCTAGGACTAATTGTGATTGGACCACAATAAATATAACTCTTATAAATAATCACTCACCCAAAATGCCTATATCATCTACCATGTTCTTCAAATGTTGATCATTCCCAAGGTTGTAGATATAGTAAATATTTCTCCTCTTCTATCTATCGTCACCTACCTAATCATGTCTAGTAGTGTATTTGATGAGTCTCAAATGATTATTTATTACCTTCAAAACTCACTTTCCTTTCCCTGCATTCCACCTAACATAAGCATAACCTTGCATTAGGACACCTTTTATCTTATGTCTTGGATCAGAAGTATCGACTTCAGTACCCAACACCACCTATTATGTTCCTAATCTTCTACTCAAATGGGTCCTTTCACATTCTCTTTCATAACCACCATGGGAAGAGTGTGAGTTTGATGAAACAGGGGGAGAAGCACCTATACCACCACCACTTTTTCCACCATCAGCACCAACTACACCACATGCCATGGGTTTCATGCCTACAACTTGATTATAGAATGACTAGATCATCTGGAGTTATAGTTAATAGCATAGAGAGTCTACTTAATATTAGGCGTGGCTTCATCATCAGCATGAGTTGCATCAACAACATCATTAGTAGCTCCAACAAATGTATCATCAATAATAAGATATGCTCCAGTAACACCATCATCATTATCAGTAGAAGCATGAGGAAGATCGTACTTGGCTTAGTGAATAATTCTCTTCCCTTCACCAGTTCTTCCAGCCACCACCACCACCTGATCAAGGGCCCTCCTACTTTTAGGTGTGTGTTTTACTTTTTGTGGTTATTTCGTGCTGTGTTAAGTTTTTTTCTTTATGAATCTATTTTTTCTCCTTTTTTGGTGATGTCAAAAGGGGGAGTATATGTTGTTTACATATCGTTCCTATTTTATTTAGTTCAATGCACTTTTCCCTATGATTGTGTTGCCTTTCCTTTATAATAAAAAAAATATATATAATATAATCCCCTATTTTAAATTTATAGCTTAGTGAGGGAAAGATTAGGAGAAAATATAACTATTCTTGCAAATACAATAATAAAAATTTGCCATTATAAAAAAGGAGATATTGTTGTAATTTGATAACCAGAGCTTGTGATTTTTATGATAACAAGCATTATTGATTGGATTTTGATTTCTCCTAGCATTTTTATTATATATCTATTTTGTGTGTACTAATAATTGGTTTTTGAAGGGATTCTAAGAAAGTTTGGTGAGGTCTTATAGCATTGGAGAAGGAGAAAGTGAAGTAGTGAGAGAGGGGGAAGTAGTGTGAGGGGATCCCATATGGTTGCTCCAAGAAGACTTGCACCTTGATTCCTCTAGTGGTTTTGTTGGCCTCTTGGGGTTACTCTAGGGAGAAAAGATTCAAGGTTGAAGATTGTCACGTACTTTACCTTTATCGGGAGGGTGAAAAAGGATTCCAAGTTTGTCTTCCTTCACTAGGAGGGTGAAAAAATATTTTGATACTCTGTTACATTAGATTGGTGGAAGAGGTTGTATAATGGCTTATTCGATGGGAAATAAAGGAGAGACACTAAAGGTTTAGGGCAATACCTAGAGAGGAGGACTCTGGGGAGTAGATTTAGGTCAAGTTTTGACTGAACCACAATAAAATTTGGTGTGCTTATTCTACTTTATTTTCTACATTTTATTTTTCCTGTATTTTGACTTCAAGCATGTAACTTAAAATCAATTTCAAAAGGTCTAAGTTGAAGAGAAAAATTCAATATTTTCATTTCTCTTACGTGACTCTTTTTGTATCTAATAGACTGATGATGCATGACTATAAATCTAGATTCAAGATTTTTCAAAGTTACGATATAATTAAAGGTGATCAGGATCTTTGAGATTTAAAGATTTAAAAGAAGGAAACCTCTTTCCTTTTTTATGGTACACTTTGTGCATCTTTTGATTTTTTTGGCACATTTTGTGTATCTTCTGATTTTTGTTAATTTTTTTAGGAGGCTTCACTTTCTTCAAAATCTTAAAACGATTGTTCTCTTTTTTTTTTTCTTTTGAATTCCAAGGTTATATCTCAAGTATAAGAGAAGAAAACTTATTCAACCATTTTCTTATGCAAGGAAGAATAACCCTCAAATTGGATCCAATCTTTTAATAAGAATGTCAACTTGACTTACAAAATCATTAAATTTATTTAAAGCATGTAAGATATGTCTATTAAAATAAAAAATTGCAAGAAGTTTTAGAAGATTTTCATTTTTAAAACCAACTTAAGTTTGATATAGATTTTAATTCAAAAGTCAAATTGACCCGCAGAAGCGGTGGGAGGGAGGGGCCTTTAAATATATGGTGGAGTCAACTACAACCCTCTCCTATTTTTGATTTAAAGTAGAGGTTAATTTTCATTAAAAAGTTAAATCATTTATCTTGAAAATTTGGACCCAATACACTTGAGAAATGGTATGTTTTCCTTAAAATTTTGCAAGTCTAGGTGGCAAGACCCTGCCAATATGAAATTATATTTCTACAATCTCTTAGGAGGAAGAGAATGTTATGAGGGTCTGCACTATCCCTAGATATTGCTGCATCATCTCAATCTAAGGATCCTTTTAGAAGTTAAATTCAGATTGTGTCACTATTTGATAAGATCTCAGATCCATAATTATTCCCCTCTCTAATTACTAGTGACCTAGCAATTATGAGAGTGGCACCTTGGGCAATTTCTACATCTCCTTCTCTATAGATGATTTGGTGTGGCACACATAGGAATGTGAGGTAACATCATCTAGTAGAGTGGATGGGCCATAACCCTCAACTGGGGGCCTATGGTTCATTGCTAGTGATTACTTATTTTTGGTTTGATAGATCTTTTCTGTGCAGTAGTCAAAATGGCACGGTGGAGATCATGCTATCATTCTCACATCCTCCCTTCTTTGAGTAGTAGGAAGAGGGTGGAAGTGGCTTCAACTAAATAGGGGGTATGTGAGAGAAGCAATGGACTCTATTTGCCTCAAATGTTACTTTCTTGCTTTAAGGCTTCTAACTTATTGATCTTTCTAACCTAAATAATTTTTATTCAGAATCTATGCAAATAGTTCTTCTACAGTCGCACTGCTGTGTAGTGAGATGGTAAGCTTTCCATCCATTTGAGTATGTTTGATTTTCTGAAATTTAAAAATAGGGATTTAAATTAGTTGGTTTTGAAAAAGAATTTGAATTTTGAGCTTGATTAATTTTCTTTAAATTTTGAAACTCAACATGTTGAGTTTTCACCCAACATGAGGGTTCACAAAATTGATAAGGAAATCTTAAGGGTTGGGCTTAACTCTCTCATTCCATCAACTAACTTGGAGTGAGATATCAAAGCTTAGATTTTGTTGAGAAGATTTGAATTTTGAAATTGGAATCAAATAGATCTTTTTTAAATTCTAAAACTCAACATATTAAATTTTATTCAAATATGTAGGTTTACAAAATTAATATGAAGATTGTAAGGTAGGGCTTGACCCTTTCGCTCCACTAATTAACTTAGAGGCAAAAATGTCAAAGCTTAGATTTGGCTAGAGAAATTTGAATATTAAAATTGAAATTCAAGAATCTTTTGTAAATTCTGAAACATAGCTTGCTGAGCTTCACTAAAATATGTAGGTTTACAAAACCTACACGGAGATCTTAAAAGGTTTGGCTTGACTCATTCACTCCGCCAATTGACTTGGTAGCAAAATTTCAATGCCTGGATTTTGCTCGAGAGATTTGAATTTTCAATGCATATACTAGGCTACAAGAGAATGTTGTAACACAACAATAATTTAAAGTAGATTTAATGAATTTGAAATGGAAGTCTAAAATTTTGAAAATTGGACAAATTTTCCTCAAATTTTGAAACTAACCATATTGAGTTTTCACTCAAATATGTAGGTTTTCAAAATTGATAAGAAAATCTAGGGAATTTGTTTGACTCTTTTGCTCCACTAATTAACTTAGGGGAAAAATATCAAAGCCTAAATATGGGTAGAGGTTTCCTCACTGACCTCTCAATTCTTCTCTTTTTTGATGTTGGCCACACTCACCCAAGGGAGAAATGGGAAGAGGGACCAACAAAAGAAGGGTAGTCAAAACTATCGATGAAACAAAAATTTTCCATTATTAGAGATGAAGAGAGAGATTTAATCCCATTAGGCATGCGATTTGTTTGTTGGTGGAATTTTAGAAAAAACAATTTGCCTTGCAAGGTGCAAAACAAATCTAAATTAAATTTATTTGGAAAAATTAGAAATTAAGTTTAAATTTCAATTTTGAAGTCGAATAGACCATTAGGGATAATATACTTCCTTGAAAGGATGAGATAAAATCTCATAAATGGGTTCAGAACCAAAATTATAGATTTTCTCTTGAATGTCATAGCTTGATTTAGTGGAGAACCATATATAACCCCAAAAGGTCAAAATAAATTTCAGTCAAATATCGGGCTACGATAATCAAGAGAAGTGATTGTTAATTTCATATTCGATTTCAAGTTAGCACATAATATATCTGTTTAAAGAAAGAAGATATCATTCATTAGCAATCATTCGAACATGATGATAATGACCGTCAATTTTAATTTCCCCCAAAGAAGAATTAATTTTGAATTTTGAAAAGAAATTGATATGGGTTTTAAATCTTCTACGAGCACAAGCCCTCATAATTAATTACATCATAGGAAACCAAAGTCTCTTATGAAAACTCTCAATTAAAATAACATCAATAATTTTATTTAAAGATTTTCTAGAAGTGATATCAAGGAGGTGAATTTGGATTTTCAAACAGGATTGGATTGAATTTTGAACTCTTATTTCCAGACTCAAGGTAGGTGAGGTAGGAGGCACTTAGAGATTCTGAAATAATTAAGAAGTGCCCCAACTTAAGCTAAGTATTGGGTTTTAAATTTTGGATCGAGAAAATCTTTCATTTGAGTTGAGTAATTTATTAGAAATTTTGGATTATATTCATGGAGGTTGAGGGCTTATACCTTAAGCATGCCTCATAAACTAAGTCTAAATTGGGTACCAAACCAAGGTGGCCTGAACCTGACAAATGCAGTGTAAAATTTGGACTTACCCCATCCTGGATTGGGGAGCCAACTAAAGACCTAGGCAATTTTAAATCCATGAGTCCGATCATTTTAATGAAAGAGTGGTAGGGATGTTTTTATTAAAGTTTTTGAGAGTTGGGACCTACATATAGAGAAGATCCTAATTGGTCCCTTGACTTATGTTGGGTGAAAATGATAAAGAGATATATAATTAAAAATTAGACTCTTTTAAGTACGTTTCTAATATGATGTATGTTGATTGACTTGATTAATACTTGAAATTGGAATGAAGTAGTTTTAAAAAGGCATAAAAATAGGTTTTATCATAGAGATTGTGCAGATTTCCATTGATAGATCTACACCCTCATAGGCTAGGTGGTTTACCAAAACCCGCAAGCGAGGAGGTGCCTAATAAAAGGAAGAGAAGGATGTATAAAAAATGGATATGTGAATTCCTGACGATCCTGGACTTACCTCTTAGATCATTAGAGTTTCTATGTTATCTTAAAAAAATTTGTTTAAGTTTAAGTAAAAGAATTTTTAGT
Source organism: Dendrobium catenatum (assembly GCF_001605985.2). Taxonomy (NCBI): domain Eukaryota; kingdom Viridiplantae; phylum Streptophyta; class Magnoliopsida; order Asparagales; family Orchidaceae; genus Dendrobium; species Dendrobium catenatum. The sequence continues at coordinate 22,251 of NW_021406322.1, read as the reverse complement.
GTACCCTCACGAGCCTTTGTGTATCTAGGCTAAAATAAAAAGAGGCACACAAATGCCCAAAAAAAAGGAAAAAAAAAAAAAACTATGAAAGCTTGCAAGATCCTATATGCAATTAAATTAAATCAAAGGCATCATTATAATTAATTCCTTAAAGTAAAATCCATAGGCAAACACCCAATTTATTAAAGCCCAAAATTACAAAAATTTAAAGTGGTCGGGCGCCACTAACCACAAACTCGGATTCTAATCCTAGGATAGATGTAAGTAGACTTTGAGTGGGATACTTTTCTATCTTCAATTCTTCATCCTTCTCCTCTTTGGGCTCATTGGATTTGTCATATCTTGATACCCAAATGGGAAAGAAAACTCTACCCTTGAGGGGGAGGTTATTCTTCCCATTTTGGGTAGTGGAATGATCCAAAATTTAGCTTCCAAATGGAGAAAGGCTATCCCCCTAAGGGGTATCCTTTCCTCTATGGAATTCAATTTTGGGTCTAAGTATCCCAAACTCAAAACCTCCTTCATAATACTTAACTCTAAATAATTTATATTGATATAAAAATAAAAATTCTAGACTCTCCTACATGTTTATCCTAAGCATTTAAATATAAAATAATCATAAGCAGTTATATATAAAGAAATTAAAATACTCAATCTAGTCACGCTTGATCATGCTCTTATTTATTTGGAGGCTAAGCAGCTGAAACACCTATAGTATTTATAATAATTATTATTTTATTAGCCCTCTTTTATTGACCTACACGAGCACGGTCACTTACAGAAAACTCAGTGAGCAACCAAATCGTTCCTAACCTAAGGGTAATCTAATTATCAATCACATCAATCCACATAATACAATAAAAGTAAACAAACACATCAATAAATTTCAATCATAACATGCAATGAAATATTGGAAAAATCGACACACAACAGTGAAGTAAATACTGGCATAACCTATAATAGAGTTAGTTGTCTTGGAAAACTATATAAAGTGTGTTTTGAAGGTCGTGTGACCGTAGTAGATCCTAAAATGGGTGACTTATTGGAGTTATCTAATATTCAGATTTGTTAAAGTTTAAAGGGGGAGATTTAAGTTTAACGAGTTCATGAAGTTTATTTCACCTTTCTTGGGGCTAATTTAATAGCTTCATAGGCCTGAGTTACCCAGTAATAATCGGGGTTGATTAAGTTAATTTAATTGGTTGAAGTATATTTGAAATTAAGTATTAATGCTTTAAAGTTTTATTTAAGTTATCTTTTAAGGGTTGTTTGATTAGGTTGCCTAATGTTTAGGTTAGTTAAAGATTGAAAAGTAGATATATATTTGAAGTTAAATGTTCATGTATTGAGCTTTAATTTAGGATGTATTTTAAGGGTTGACTAATTAAATAGATTTAATTAGTTAAAGATTAAAGGGTTCATAAATTTTAATTAAATTAATTACTGGTTGATTTTAGATGTTAAGTTAATTTATGTTTTTTATTGACCGGTTCGTGACATTTTGCACCAGGCTTGAGGAACCATGCCTCCTTAGGACAAGTAGCCCCATAGACAGGACTAGTCAATCCTAAAAATCTTGTTGATGTAGTTGAATTAAGAATTTTAATTTAGTTAAATAATTTATAATTAGTTAAATTTAATATTTACAATCCATTGAATTCATTCATGGCATTGTGTCACCTGGCTCGAGGAATTAGGCCTCCTTAGGAATGTAGCCCTGCAGCATGTAGTAGTCCATCCTAAAAACTTTAGCTATGGAGTGGTTGTTGTGTATTAGAATGTTAGTTGAGTAATTTTATTAAAGTTTTCTAGAATTTTAATAAATTATTTGATTTTTGATTTTTTTGGTATTATTTTAATCACATTAAGGGTATACAAGTTGACTTTAAATTTAAAGTTAATTTTGAAGGTTTCAAATTTTTAGTAAATATTAGGCCTTATGATGAGTTGTTAGGCTATTAGTTTGCTTAATTTGGAGTTTTTTTTTATAAAAAGTTATGATTTTTTTATGTTTGGGCATAGATTCGAAGTACGGTTGACTGGAAGGTTGACTTTTTGGTTTGACTTGATTTTGGAGGTTTGATATTTTTAGAAAATATTAAATCTTAAATGGAGTTTAATGACACTATGTTTGGTCAATTTGGAAATTTCTACAATTATTTATGATTTTTTAAGTTTTCTTAATAAATTGAATTTTAAAAATTACTTAATTGGGAATGTTTTGATTGTTTTATTCCAAACTCATTACAAACTTCATGAATTCACTCTCAAAGGACAGAGATGACCCATGGGATTGTTTCCAAGTGTTTGGAAATTATTTGAGATTTTTTTAATAATTTTAAATTAATTAAAATTATTAATTATTAATTTTTACTAAAAGCCAAATTAAAGTAAATTAGAGGGTTGGTGATGGGGATTTTATTTATTTATAATTAGAAGACTAAATTATGGTCAGTTTGATACGTTATTTAAATTTTTTAGATTTGATTTTGATTTATTAAAATTTTTAAGTCCCTAAAAGGGCTGAATTTTGATATTGTTAATTTTCTGACCTAAAGGCCTCCAAATTAAATGGAATTTAAATATATGATGTAAGATGTCACTAAGTTTGAGTTTGCCAAATTTCACCCCTATTGAGTGTGTGTATAATTTTCTAGGAATTTTTTAAGGTCGAAGCATAGTCCTTAATTATTTTTCTAGGTGTCACTAGAGATCAATTGGGACTTCCTAAAAGCATGGCCAAGATGTAGTTACTCAAATGATGATAAAATGATTGTGATGAGATGTGATTTTGATATTTTTAATATATTAAATTACTTCAACAAACAGGGAGTTTCATAATTTTTTATTTTTTAATTACATAATTTAGTGAAAGTAAAAAGTTATGAAAGTTAATAAAATAATATATTTTTTTGAAATATTTTAGATCGAAAGAGGTAAGAACATCCATTAATAGAGAGTTCTTCCAATTTGAAAGCCTAGGTTAAATGAATAAAATAAGCCTAAATACAAGAACCAAGAAGAATTAAAGATAAAAATTCCATTTTTTATGAGGACATGCATTATCTCATAAGAATAGAAATAAGGTTATTGTTGGTGTAGCCTAATCTCCTTTATTTTCAGTAGACACTGGTTGTAAATTAAGTAGCTCTTAACACATGGACTTTTTATGTTTATACTCTTTTAAATTGATGTCTTCACATTATTTGTGAAGTAGATATTTCCTAGTTTTCATAGGTTTGTTTCTTGCATGTATGTTTGCATGGATTTTGATTAGGCTTCTAAGGTTAAAAATATTTTTACTCACAATTTAAAAATAAAATATAGGAATAAATAATATAAAAAGCTAAACACTTTAATAAAGTAAATTAGAGACCGTTTGAGATCCCATGCTTTTCTTTTTAATATTTATATCCTTATTTAAGACACTTGCCTGCCCAGGAGTAGAGTTAAGATAATTTGACCTATGAGAATGAGTTGTTGAACATGGAAAAGCCTAATCTCCTAAATATAAATTTTTATGCCTTTTTCAATAACTTTAAGAATTAATGATTTATGATATTTTAAATAGCATATATCACATTAGAATAAAACTAAAAAAATTTAATGTCAATAGTTCTAGATGTATAATTACCATATATAAGTATAGGGCCACTTAAGATTTTCTCTAGATATTAACTCTAAATTCTAAAAGCTTGAACAACAAACTATCCATCTTTTATAAGGATTGGATAATATGGTTTTTAAATGATTAGTTGGTTTAATTAGTTTTCAAATCGAGGTAAAAAGTTCAGAAATTCATACACCGCACTTAGAATATGTTCAAGTTTCTAATATATAGTGCCCAACATAGTTTTTTGTTATCAGGTTGACCACAAATCATAACTCCTCACCTTGAGTTAGTTTTCAAATCACCTTGAGGAATACAATAGTAAATTTTATTAAAATGCCAACCTAAATATAAAATCATCCCTCTAAAACCTTAAATTCTAACATATGATAGGTTGGAGTGCTTATAGGAGGTCCAAAATCATAAAGTACTTTTTGATACTTTGGCTTTTAAAAAGAACTATTCTAAAATGATCTAATTCCCTTTAAAAATTTCTTACTCATCCTTGTCTTATTCATTGAAATCAAAGAAAATATTTATCACTACTTTAATTGAGATTATTCTTAGGAGATTTAGTATTCATAGGATGTGATTAAAAATAAAGGCTTATTTTTATAGGGAATCAGTAACTCAAAATTAAAATAAAGCCTACTTTATTTTCATAAGATAAGGGAAAATCTCTTAGAAAAAATTTGATTTCATAAAAACTCTTTTTTATATTGAAATCACTTCGTAGAATATCATTTTAACCTTTCATGGTGAGATGATATTATTGTTATTATACTTAATTACAAAAAAAGAAAATTAAAAAAAAAAAACTCAACTTTCATCTTTAAATTCTATTTTGAAATGACACTTATATCTTTTAAGGCAGTGTTTTATTCTTTTATTTATATTTGCTCATGAATATTAATGATTTTTTAAACCTTATTTTTGTATTTCAATCTATTGCAGAATAATTTGTCTATATCTTCAGATAATATGTTATTCTCAATATCATATTTGATCATAAGAATAGGATCTCCCCAAAATCATTGTGGATTTTAATCATAAAAAGTTATTTTCCCACAGATTTTTCTTGTGACTCCACTGAAGAATGGTTCCTCTATTCATCTTTAGTAGTGGCTAAATATTTCCTTAAATCAATAGAATTTGGGAGTGCCTTTCCTTGATTAATTATTTTATACATTTATTCCTTATGTAAGCATGATCAAGATCTAATAAGCTTTAGGGGGAAGTGTGGGAACTTTTAAATAATAAAAATTTTGAACTTTGGCATCCCTTGTCAAGTCAATTAGTATAAGGAGGGCTGTGCAAAGTTTTTTAGAAATATGTGTTGAACATTTTTAGATTCTAAGAACCTATTGCTAGAAAAAATTATGGTATATTGGATCAAAATATCTAGAAATATCTAAAAAGCATAAAGCTAAAATTTTTCTTCCAAAGTAATTCTCCTTTTATCATCAGTATAGGTTGTAATTATATCCTCTTATAGCTTAATGAGTACCATTGGATTTAAAAAAATCAAAATTCAAGGTAAATCTTAAAATGACTATTTGTAAACAAATTAATTAGGGGTTCTTTTAAATTGTAAAGAGAGCAATGACATGTAAGTTTATATTTTATTTTTATAAGATCTTCATTGTTGAGGAAAAGGAATCATCCAATAATATTCAATTTTGCATGGGGTTTCAATTAATTCTCTAATCAAGAAATGGTTAAAAAGTGGTTAATTTTATTTTTCTTGAGAAGAAAGAGGCTCTCTTAGTGGAGTTAGTTATTAGGTCGGGATTGAATTCCCATATTTAAGAAAGAGGTCTGCTATTGCCGCAGTACCCATCACTCCTCTACTAATAAAGGAAATAAACTGGAAATTGAGAGTATTTGTGTAATATTCTCTACATTTAACATTGGATCTAATTTTGCATCTAAATTATCATTTAAAAGTAAGACCCAAAAGAGAATCTGTATAAGAAGGATTAGAAAGAAAATTCTTAAGTAAAGAAAAGTTATTGAATTGGAAGCATTAAGGAAAATTAAATCAGACATCATTGAGGAGCTTACTATTCCTCCCAGATTCCATTTCCTATATTAAAGTCACTTCCACCCTCTTTCAACTACCTATTTAATTAAAAAAAACTATTATTAGAATTTCATAAAGGATTAGTTTTCTTTGGGAGAATTTAATTTATGAAATTTTTAATTTTGAAATCAAACACTTCATTATAAATGATATATCCCCTCAAAAAGCAAACATATCATTCCCTAATATTTTTAGATTACAAAACTCTAAGTTCATCCTGATTATTATAGTCAAACTTAGGAATGAACTACATATGACCCCAGAGGGTCAAAATGATAATTGATCGAGTGTTTGTCTATGATGATTTGGATAAATGATCATTAATTTCATAATCAAAATTATTATAATAAAATGACATATCTTTACAGGGAAAGAAAATATCGCCTATTATTAGTCATTTGAATATGATGAAAATGATCATTAAATTTAATTTTCCTAAATAGAATTAATTGTGTTTTTTAAAAAATTGATTTTGGAAAATTTGATCTAGGTTTCTAATTCTCCTATGAGCATAAGCCCTCGTAGTTTATTACATCATAGGAAACCAAAATTTCCTACGAAGAATCTCTATTAAAATAATGGCAAAATTTTTATCTTAGAAATTTCAAAGGTTGATATCAAGGGAGGTGAGGATTAGCATTTTTAACACTGATCAAATCAAAGTGGAACACTTACTTTTGGAGGTCAAGGGAGGAAGGGTAGGAGGTGCTTTGGGATTCTAAAACATTTCAGAAGCACCCTAGCCTATCCTGTGTTGGGCTTAAATTTGGATTGAAAGACATTTAAGTTTGAATTGTTAATTTTATTAAAAGGTTAGGATTAAATTCTTAGAGGTTGAGATCTTATAATATGAACCTACCTTAGAACTTAAATCTAAATTGGATATTAAAAAATCAATCACCTAAACCTAGCTAATACAGTTCAAATTTAAACTTACCCCAGCCTGGATTTGAGAGCCAAGTAACCACCTAGTCGCTTAAAAACTATGAGTCTAATCTCTTTTATGAAAGAGTAGTAAAACTATTATTTTAAGTTTGAAGAAATGAGGCTGACATCTAGAGCATATTTTAATTAGCCCCTTGACTTATGTTGAATAATTTGATGCTTAAAAATAATTACAATTAAAATTTTGAAACATTTTAATTTATATCTAATGCAATGAAAGCAAATTGATTTGTTGAATGCTTAAATTTGAATGAAGCAATTTAAAAATTTGCTCTAAAATATAGGTTTTATCCTATATATTGTATAACTTTTTCTTTACAGGATTGCACCCTAATAAGTCAGTTGTCCTGCTAGAACCCACAGCCGAGAATGTGCCTAACAAGGTAGAGAAAAATTCAATATACGTACATGAGAACCTCGGTGATCCCGAGCTTACTTTTTGAAGTCATTAGAGTTTCTATTTGAACTTAATATTTTGAATTTATTAAAATAGAAAAGGTTTTTAATTCCCCCTCACGCGCCTCCTATCGGGTTCCAAACTAAACCAAAGATCAACATGCAAAATCACAAAAAAAACTACTAAAATCATACAATCCTAATCTTAAAGCAAGTACATCAATTAATAATCAAATCAATTAAATTAATATTCATATTGAAAGTCCATGTGGCAAGTTCCATTTAATATTATAGCCCAGCCTTATAGAAATTAAAGTGGTCTGGTACCACTGACAATAAGCCCAAATTTCTAATCCTAAGATATGAGTGACTTTGAGAATGAGATTCTTCTTATTCTTCACTTCTTCATCCTTCTGCGGGCTCCTTGGATCTGTTATTTTCATATATTCAAATGAAAAAAAAACTCTCTCTTGAATGGGGTGTTATCCTTTCCCTTTGAATATTTAAAAGTCATCGTAATTTGAATTTCCAAATGGAGAGGAACTCTCCCCTAAGGGATGTCCTTTCCTCTTTTGATTCCAAATTAGATACTTAATATCCCATCTCAAATTACTTTTATAATATTTGTACAAATCAAATACTCAAATGAAATTACATTGAATTAAAATTAAGATTTAGACTCATATGACCTAGAGGGTTATCCTAAATAATCAACATTTAAATTAACATCACAACCATTCATATATTTGAAATTTAAAATACTCAAACAAGCCACACTTGGCCATGATCTTTTAATTTTAAAAAGGAGACTTTAGCACATTGAGTACATAGAAATTTAATATTTATGATTACCCCCTTTTACTTTTTAAATGACATGTATGTGCTTGACCACATGTATAGAATTGAATTAGCAAATAAATTATTCCTAACCTTGGGGTATTCTAACACATAATCAATCATATAATAAAGTAGAGAAATTAACTAAATAATCATATCAACATATTTTCGACCAGCATGTAATGAAATCTTAAAAAACCCAGCATACAATAGAAAAGTAAACGCCGACCTAGCTTAGATCTAAAAGTGGTGTCCTAGCAAATCATCTTAAATGTGTGTGGTAGGCTGTGTGGCTTAGATATATTCAATATCTTATATAGGATGCATAATTAAAGTTGCTTGATGTTTTGGTAGTTTAAAAAGGTTTAAAGGGATATTTTGATTAAAATTTAAATGTTAATTTGTTAAAATTAATTTTTAAATATATTTTAAAGATTAATAGGCTACTATCTTTGTTGCTCATTAAGGCCATGAAGTTTATTTCACCTTTCTTAGGGCTAACTTAATAGTATCATAGGCCTAGGTTACAAGCAGTAACAAGTATATATTAAATGCTTTGATTGATTAAGGTATGAATGTTGATGAATTTCAATTAAGATTCATTGATTGCTGATTTTAAAGTTGGATTAAGATTTTCTAAATTTTTAAGTGATTATTGAATTTTTATAATTATTTGAATTATTTAAGGGGGTCAAAATTTGACTTTTTAATATATAGTTGAATTATATAAAGTTAGTATTTTTTCCTAAATAATAGATCTTAAGATGAGTAATTAGAGTATAAGTTTGCTGGAATTGGATTTTACTAGATGTAGTTATGAACATTTAAACTTTTGACTTGATTTTAACTTAAGTTTGACCAAATAGTTGACTTTTGACTACTTTTGAAAGTTTGATATTTTTGTAAAATGTTATATCTTAATTAGAGTTGAATGCTTTTGAGTTTGCTCTATTTGAAATTTTTCGAATTAATTATGATTTTTAAAGTTTGAGTATTTATTTGATTTATTAAAACTATTTAATTAGAGAGGTTTTAATGGTTTGAATCCAAGTGAATTCCAAACTTTTTAAAATAACCTCTAATGGTCAGCAATGATTTAAGGCGGTTTTGAGAAGTTTTAGGAAATTTTAATTAATTAAATTAATTAAATATTGATCTTTAATTAAAATTAAATTAAGCTTGAAATTTAAGTTAAGGCAATGGGATTTTATTTTCTTGAGTTGAGGATTGAATTCTCGTCGATTTGAGGAATTATTTGTAATTTTTAAATTAAAAATTGATTTATTAGAATTTTTGATAATTTTAAGGCTTAATTAAGGTTTTATTTTAAGTTAATTAATTAAAGGTTTAATGATCTTTAAAATTAGTGAAAAATTTTCTATGGGTAGAGAATGTCACTATGTTTTAATGGTTCATGTTTCAAGCCTATTAGACATATTTTTTAATAATTAAAATAATAAAATAATTAATATTTTAAATAACTTAAAATACATAAAATCTTTTAAAAGTAATTTTAATTTTAAATTAAAGATCTTAAAAATCTAAGCAATTTGATGTATTACATTAATTTTTTGATTAAATATATATATTTTTTATGATTTAATGAAGTTTTCTAATAGAAAATAGGATTTAAAATTAATTTAAAACCTTTTAATGAAAAAGCTAGCACCGACGACATAACTGGGAGCTCCTCATTAGTGGGTTGAAAATCATGCGGTGACAGATAATCATTGGCAATGATTTTTCCATGCGTAATTATTGCCACATGATCAAAATAGTGGCGGGCCTACATAGTTTTACTTAAATGAGTCAGCACTACTTGGGCGCCGTATGATCCTTTGCTGTTATGAATGGACAGCTCTGATTGAGCTAGACATTAATTTGTTTAACTGAGCAGACCTCTCTGTTCTGATTAACCACAAACTGACGCTATCTAGGTCGTTGATCTTGAGATCAATGACCCATAAAATGTATAGCCCCCTGAACACATTAAATTGAAACCCTTAAACATAAATTAACTCATTCTAAGAAATGGCTCGATGTTGGGAGTTTATTTGCTTGAAATTTTAAATATTGGTTGTAGAAATAAATAGAAATGTTGGGGTTTATTTTATGGTTTTAAAATCACTTTTCAAAAAGTTATTTGAACCTAAGTGTTCTAACTTAGGGTTGTGATTTTACCTTAATCCAAATAATGGATTTTAATTAATTTTATTTCTCTGAGCTTGTAGACTATCCATGACTATTTCCCTAGTTGAAACCAAGTCCTGAAACACTATGGATTGACCTGATGAAGCCTTAGGGTGAATTCAAGTTTGGTTCACTGAATATCTTATCGCTGTCGAGCTTTTGATGGTGGGTTTGGGCTGGGGAATGGTAGAGGAGAACCTTGAGAGCTCATACAAAATAAGATTAAAGCTTGAGGTCTTGAAACAAGAGAGAGTGTGTTAGGGATCAAATAAGCTCATTTTTTGGTATTTTGGCCAAATCAAAGGCTCTAGGCCATTGTTGACGGCCCAGATGGCTTTGGAAGTTTCTCAAGATACATGTCATTTGTACCTAGTCGGTTAGAAGACTAGGGATAAGGATAGCCACATGGACATGACATGCAAAGCTTCCCTTGCCTTCACATGGGGAGGGGACCACTAGGGCTTAATTAATGGTTAATCCCTAGGTTTAGAATTAATTTAAGAAGCTTCTAGAGTCAGTTAAGTGGCTGGAATGATTTGATGTAGAGTGGATTGGCTTTGAGAGGGTGTTTGACCATGTTTTACCCATTTGAAAGCTTAATTTGACTATTTGATCAGTCAAACAATCAAGTTGACTATTGAGATGGCATGGAGGGATGTCATGATCTACTTAGAGTAGGTTGGAAAGGGTTTGAATATTAATGGTTAGAGTTTGAATACATAGGAGAGAATTTGACGAAGTAAAATAAGTTGACTTGGTCAACTCTTTTGGGTTTGGTTGACCAAAGATTAGGACACATTTTGACCATGGAATTTGATTTGAATCTTGAAATGGATTTGGATGGCTTGAATTGAATGCTTAAGGAAATTTGACCTAAATGGGTCCCATTTTATTGGACTTGGACTAAGTTGACCAAGTCAAGTTTTGACTCAGTCAAATAGTCCAATGTAATTCAAATCATTAAGGGATGTGCCCAGGGGAGTTTGAGTGGGTTTGAAGTTGATTTGGGGTTTGATTCAAAGTAGGAGAGCCTAAGGGTTGAGGTGGTCAATCTATGTTGACTTGGTTAACTAGGTTGTCCTAGGGCTAGGGTTTGGGCCCAATAGGTTTGGTTTGATGTTTGAAATCTATTGGAAGTGGTCTCATGCAAAGAGGAGGCCATTTGGTTTGAAATGACTATTTAAACCCCTAAGGGGTATTTTACTCAAAACTTGTTGATCTAGTCAGCTAATCTTGACCAGGGTTTAGGCCTGAGTCCAATATACTCCTAATGATTATTAGGATGCATTGGAGTAGGTTAGAAGGCTTAATTTGAGAAGGCCATACCGAAGTTTATAAAAAAACTCCAAAATTGCCCTTAAGGGGCATTTTGATCATTTTGACCCCTGGTCGACTAGGGGTTAAAATAGGTCCACCAAAATGTAAATTAATACTTAACAAGTCATAATCAAGGATTTGGATATGATCAAAAAGTTTAGAGAAGGCTCCAAGATCAAATTCCACTAGGGGACAGATATAGTTGCATTAGCCAAACATATTTAAAGGTTTTATAACCTTTAGATTTCAATTAATTTTTTTGGGTTAGAGGGCTTAGATTGCACTCAAATTAGTGGTCATTTTACTAGCTAGGGTTTGAATTGTTTAAAAAATCACTTAAAAAGGCTTTTAAGATAGCCTTTGAACCTTGGATTTTGGTTTGGATTTCTGGGTTTGAATTTGGTTTTGGATTTGATTGCTCGAATTTGAATTATCCAAACCAATTATAATCATTGGGATGATCTTAAGTGATTCTATAGGGTTGAAGTTAGATTGAAATTTGGATCAAGTGATAAGGCCCATGATTTATTATGGTTTGAATGTAGTTGAGATCTGGATGAACTGGAAGTCTGGGTCTGATTTGAAGCATGAATTGATTTGAGATCTATATTGATCTAATTTTTGGATTGAACATAGTGTCTAGGTAGATCTAAGGTCTGGATTGATCTAGGTCTAGGTAGATCCTAGGGTTTAGATGTATATAGGGTCAGGATAGATCCTAGGGTATAAATGGATATGGGATTTTGATTGGTCCTAATGAACTCATAGAAAAATGAGGTCAACACTACCTAAGAGGAAGAGGATGTTCATTTGATAGTCCATTCTCCACTATGACTTTTTTACTATCACTTAGGAAAGACTAATGATAAAGAAGGATTACAATAAGGTACATTAAAAGTATTACAATGTGAAGATTAAGAGATTAAAATCTCCTGTAAAAAATTTATCCCAACTAAGATTAGCCAAATCAAAAAGGATAAATCACAAGCGTTAAGATATAAGCCCCCAGCTGAGGGTCACGGTCTATCTACTTTATTGGATGATGTTAGACTATTCTTTTATCAGTATTTCACTACATTATCTTTGAAGGAGGAGATGTAGAAACTACTAGGGGTGCCACTCTCACAATTACTATGCCACTGGTAATTGGGAAGTGAAAATAATCAATAAGAGGGAGATGGAAAATAAAAATTTATGATATGGATGATGAATATAATGCTTTATCAGATAGTTATACTACATGAATTTAATTTTTAAATGGATCTTATCAAGATAAATTTTTAGATTTAGATGCCTCAGTATCACCTGCGGCCCTTGAAAGTTTCTTTCTCTAAAGAGATTTCAAAAATATATTTCTTCTTGGTAGGGTCTTGCCACCTAGACTTGTACATTGTAAGGAAAGAAAATCCTTCCTCAATTTTATTGAGTCTAAATTTTCATTAGAAGTAAGTTGGTTCTTTCTTTTAAATAGAAATTAACCTCTACTTTAAACATAAACAAAAGAAAGTTTTGGTTGAATCTACTAAATACACAAAAGTAAAGACCCATAAATGGTCAATATTATAAAATGAAGTATCCCCTCCTTCCCACACCTTGTATGGGTTAATTTCATCTTTGAATTAAATTTATATCAAACTATAATTAGACTTAAAAATGAAAATTTTCTCTATCTTCCTGCAATTTTGTATCTTATAGGCATCTTTGATCAAGTTATTATTATTTTCAAAAGATTGGATTTGTTTTGTAGAATTTTCTTCCTTATATATGAGAGTAATTTTTTTTCTCTTATGTTCGGAAGATAACCTTACAACTGCGAATAATTATTTTAAGGTTTGAGATAGGAAGCCTCCTAATAAAAAAATGAAAAAGTGCACAAAGTGTGTCAACAATAAAAAGATACACTAAGAATGTCAAAATAAAAGATGCACAAAGTATACAAAAAATTAAATAATTAAATGGCTTCCTTATATTCTTAAATCTCAAAAATTCATTTTTCTTAGATATTTTTTTTATGCTTGAATTTGAAAATAATAGATCTTCTATTCCTTGATAAAAAAATTTAAATCTTATTCTTTAGGGATAGGTGTAAGATCTTATACTTAGGCATCCTTTCCTTTAGGATCCACTCCACAAACACTATTCTATAATGGGTCTGAGGTTATTCTCCCTCTAAAAGTGTAATTTTCATTGTGGAGAATTCCTATTCAAACTCAGATTACAACCAAACCAAGTGCCTGACTCTAGTTAGAGGAACTTGAACGTATTCAAAAATACTACTTGCATGTTCAACAATATCAAGAATTTTATAAGTCACGAATCATTCAAGCTCGTGATAAATAATTTCATTCAAGAATTTCCATGTAAGAGACTTGGTCTTGGTTTTTTAGAGATCTATTTTAGTCCATCTTAAAATTTATGGAAATTTTGCACTAACATTGAACATATATTTCATTATAGAAATAGTCTTTAATGGAGGTTCTTATCAATTGATTAATTACAAAGGATACCAAAAAGTTGTTTTTGTTAATGGGCGGTAAATATTATGCATGATTTATTGTAAAGTTACAAATTAATGAAGCTCTTCATTTAAAAAAAAAATCTTCAAATTCAATTCTCTAAATTCATAATTCCAAATTAAGAATCTTTAAAATTCAAAAGTACTCAAACCAAATTCAAAATCTCAGTTTAGATCAACATAAAAACTCTCAATTTTAATAAAAAACTAGAATCAATCTCAATATCAATCAAAATTAAATATAAAACTTAAATTCATAATTAGAATAGTTTATAGTATTTAAGGATAGGTGTGAGTCCCCGAGCTTCCTTTCCTTAGGATTTCATTTATTAGTGTTGGAGCAAGCCCTTGTAGCAAAATATTAGCATAAAAAATTAAATCAGTGTCAAATAGATTTTGTGAAATCCCTAGAAGTTTAGGTAGACTATCTCCTTGACAAATTCTCGTATCTACCCATACTTTCTATCAAGGAAAGTCCTTAAAAACCTAAATTTTTATATACTATGAGTAGGTGTGAGATCCTAAGTTTCAAATTTACAAGGCTAAACTAATTGGTTATGAATTTAGGCTTTTTGGGCCCATCATAGTTCAATCACCTTCTAGTTTGTTAAAGTTTAGGTATGAGTCCCCTTACATCCTTTCCTCAGGATTATATCTACAATCATAGGAGAAATCTCTCATGGTACCATCCTAGCATGAGAATTAAATTCCCTCATTTGTTTTTAGGAGTAGGTGTGTGTCCCTGAGCTTCTTGTCACCTGGAAAAGCTATTGTTGGATCAAGCTAGCCTACTAGGACCCTAAATAGTCTACTCATCTTTAGTATATTAAGGTTTGGTATGAGTCCCCGTGTTTCCTTTCCTTATATCTAAAGGTAACCTAAATCATATAAATGTGGATCCTTAATGAATTAATGTGAGCCCGTAAGCTTATTATTTCATAGGATCTTGGCTAGGTTAGTATTTGATAAAGCTTTTCTTGCCCCTTCATGGCATAGTACTCATCTTTAATGCCTTCAAGTTAGGTGTGAGACCCCATGCTTTATTTCCTTATACTAAAAGGTAAGCCAAATTGAGTGAATTTTGATCATTTTAGAGTTGGTGTGAGTCCCTAAGCTTTTAATCTCCTAGACTAGCTAGTGTTGGATTTATGCCTGCTAAGCCTTTTTATAGCTTATTTACCTTCAATCTTTTAAGGTTAGGTGTGAGTCCTTGTGATTCCTTTTCTTACGATTAGATTCACTAATGTTAAAGCAAGCCCTTTTGAAGCACCATCCTAGTATAGAAATTATATATCTTTTAGGAATAGACGTGAGCCCCCATGCTTCCTGTTTCTTAGGATCATGGCTGGCTATTGTTAGATTTGAGTCTAGGCCCCTTTTTATCTTAGTTATATTATGTCTGTTAAGGTTAAGTGTGAGTCCCTATGTTTTCCTTTCTTAGGACTTTGATCATTACTATAAGACAAATCCTTTATGCACCTTTCTTAGAATATTTCGTTTTGGAAAATGACATGAATGGAAACCCTTAAAATCCATAGTAGAATATTGGTGAGATATTATAGTCATTTAAGAAGAAAGAGTTCTTAACATTAATTAAAAAATCTCTAAACCAAAATGTTTTTTTTTTTGGACTTCTTTGATCACTTCAGTCAACACCAATAGTGTGTTTTACTCTTTCAAGCTTATCATACATATTAGGGTGTATTTGTTGACCTCATTTTTGTGTGAGGTCAAGAACATCAAATCAAATTCAATACTAAATTAATCCAAAAAATAATAAACCATGTTGCCCAAACTGAATTAAGCTTGTTTTTTTTAATTGATTGAAGTAATTCTTGCCTTAATTCAATTTAGGTTTAAATAAATCAAATTAAATAAAAATATTTTAGTAAAACATGAAAGAAGCGGGTTGGGTTCGGGTTGACCTGAAGTGGATTCGGGTACAAAAAATTAACCTATTTGCAAAAATGGGTCGGGTTAAAAATTGACAGGTGAGATTCGGGCTCGACCCAAAATTAACTCGATTTTAATAGCCCTAGATAAAAGAATAAAAGAATTACATATATACTTTCAAAACTAATCCTTATAAACCTATCATCCAAGTCATCTTTTTGAAAAATCAAATACATAAATTTGTGTGTGCCACTATAAAGCCATTATGAATTTGACCAAAAGGGTAAATATATGATACATAATTTGAAAATTTATATATAATACATGTTAATAACACGTTCAAATATTATTTTTGTCAAAATATCTCATTTAATGCTGAAGCATATCCTACCTAATTGAATTAGTATGATTTGGGTTTATTCTCTATAATCATCAATATTAAAGTTCATGTACGTATCGTTGTAGAAGCCATTAGAATTCGTCTAAAACTTTAAGGAAATAATCACAATTGGATATAAAATCAAGATATTTTAATACATATGAATACAAATTCACTAGAGGCAAGAAAAGTTTTTAAGGAAAGAAACTCTCTCAAGACACGAAGAAGCTTAGGCTGAATCCCTTCCTACGGAGACATGTTGAGTCATCTTTATGACATCAAAGATATCTGATAGGGATAAATACACTAAAAAAGCGTCCCCTAAGTTCTATCTAATGGTGTCGTCAATGGAATTCAGTTCAAATGATCTATGTTTTCCAAATAATGAAGATTCAGATCCAAGCATAGCATCACAAATGGAGCAGGTGAAACTGGGTGACGATTCTGAGTCCACAAGTGAATCTCCAGACGCGATAATAGCTTACTCTAAAGAGAATGCTTCATTGAATAGGTTTTAATCAGATGAGGTGGCCCAGGTGCAATTGAGAAGTGACAAGGTACTGCCACCTCCATCAAAGAAGGGGATTCCCAATCAAGATAAGGGAAAGTACATAATCATCAATGAAGATATTATCCCTGAAGACTCCAACAAGAAAGAGATTTCAGCTAAGGGGATAGATTATAATATCTTATCCCACTTAAGGAAGATCCCAGCACAACTCAGTATATACGATGCCCTTGTGATGTCTAAAGAACTTTGAGGACTTTGATCAAAGCTCTCAAGGACCCTGAAAAATATGAAGCGTATTTTGTTGAACGTAATTTGACTGAGGTCTTGCAAACTCGGAATGAGCTAATCATTACCTTTGCTGAGAATGATCTGATGCTCGGAATGATAGATCATAATCGCCCTTTGTATGTTACAGCAGAAAGTGATGGTATGATGATCAGTCAGATTTCTATTGATCCTGGATCTTCTGTAAATCTCATGAGCCTTAAGGCATTGAGATCATTGTGCCTTGATGTGGAGAACCTTGGGTCAAATAAGCTGAGTAATCAATTTACAAAGCTCAATGCATTGGAAAGACTAAATGCATGGGGAAATATATTCCTCTCTTTGTATGGAAGAGTCCTTCTCATCAAATCCTCATTATTATCACTTCCAATTTTTTTGTCAACTCATTCGTTGATACCTAAGGAATTGCTAAATGATTTGGATAAATTATGCAAGAACTTGTTTTGGCATAAAGATAGTGGTAGAAAAGGGTTACATTATGTTGCATGGAATAAACTTTGTTAACCAAAATATTGTGGTGAATTAGGCCTTCATTCTTCCAGTAACAAGAGTGGGCCTTTAAGAGCTAGATTGACAAAGATAATTTTTTAGAATCATTCTTCCTTATTAAATCGTAATCATATAGCTAAAAATGGAAGTGATGCGTGGAATGCAAAAATTAAAAGGGGATCCTCTACAACTTGGCAAATTTTGGTTAATGGAGCTAAATACTTGAAGCCTATAATTAGATGGAAATTATCTAAAGGAAATAAGGTTCATATTATCAATGATATATGAGTTTTGGATAAAAGCCAGAAGAGTTGGCCAATGCTTGCTGATATTGGAGTTCTGTATAATAAAAAGCTACAACAGTTTATTTCTACGGATGAATAATAGAGCATCAAGGAACTGCAGAAGTTTTTTAATACAGATTTTATTTCCTTGATACTGTAGGTTCCCATACATCTGGAATTGAATGAAGATAAAATTGAATTGCTAGCTATCTCAGCATTCTGGAAGATCAATTGCATCAATAGCATATGAAGCTTCTAGGCTAGTCGAATATGTAGATGCAGAGGTTACTATTACAAATTGGAATGGCAACTTTAAGCTCAAATAGAAGGTTAAGATGTTTTGGTGGAGAATGAGTAAGAATGCTCTTCCTACTAATGATTTTCTACTCATAGAAATATTATATAATGCAATTATTGTGTTAGAGGGTGTCCTTAAGTTGGAAATAATCTTCATATTGCTTTTCAATGTAAACATTTGATTGAGATTCTTGTTAAGCTTAAAAATTAGGGATGTATTATCCTAGTTTTTCAATCATTTTCTGATTATATCATGGAGTTAAAGAGAATGATAAGTATAATATGAATTTAGTCGGATAATACTATATAACAATATATTTTTTCATGAAAAGCTGAAATGAAGTAAATCATGGAAATATTGAACCGCCTATATATTTAACTATTATAAATGTCTTAACTACAGCTTTACATAATAACTAAAATCTAATTCTAAAAGACTTGGATGTTAACCTCCCTTCAGAGTATGTCAAAATTTGGCATCCCCCACCATTAGACTAGATTAAAATCAACATTTATGCTTCGATTATGAAATCAAACTTCTTTGGTATTTGAGGAGTAATTAGAGATCATAAAGGGAGATTTATTCTTGCATTTGGCAAAAACAAAATATTCATTAGGACATATCCTAATTGGAGATGGAGGTTGTTCTTATGATTAGAGAGCATATTCAAAAATGGATGTTCTAATGTAAAGGAGGTATCATTGAAGGGGACAACATAAACAACATAAAAAAGATTTAAGAATCTATGAAGAAATCAGTGTGGCGGTATGATTATTTTTGGTTGAAGAATTAATTATTTTAAAAAATTTCAAAAATGTTATTTTTCATTATACTTCTAGGGATTGTAATAAAGTGGTGATTTTATGCACTACTTATGCTTTTTGTAGTTCTTTTCAATGGGATAGCTTTACTACTTCTAACATTACTTCTTCTTTGTTTAGTTTGTTAAAGAAGGAATGTAATAATTGTCCTTTGCTTTAGTAGTTTGGAATAGTTTCCTATCAATGCAATTTCCAATCTTCAACAAAAAAAAAAAAAAAATTGGGCAGAAGCAATTCCATTGAGAGAAGTCAAATCTCATCACATTCTAAAATTCTTCAAAGAAAATGTAATATACAAATTTAGTGTTCCTCACCAAATTATCTTAGATAATGGTCCATCATTTAGAAGCACTAAGTTAAATAATTTTGCTACATGTCACAATATCAATTGGAGATACTCTACTATATATTACCCTTAGGCAAATGGATTGACAGAGGATTTCAATACAACTCTAATTTAGATATTAAAGAAAACTTTAGACGATAATAAGTGCTAATGATACAAGAAGTTTGTTGAAGCTTTGTGGGCATACCAGACCATATTTTGAACTCCAACTCAATCTACGTAATATGCCTTAATCTTTTATGTAGAAGCTATTATTCCTTTGGATATACATCTACGTTTGCTTATAGATGTAGTAAATTATAAGATAACTTTAGATCAAAATGTTAATCTCTAACTAAAAGAGCTCAGAGGTTTGAAAGAGAAGTGACTGCATGCTTAACAGAATCTCGAGCTGTATAACAATAAAATGATTCAGAATTATGACAAGTTGGTTCGCCTGAGAACTTTTTGAGTAGGTGATTTGGTATTATTTCTAAAAAGACCTATTCTAGCTCATCAAAAGATAAGTCATAAATGTGAGCCAATATGGGAATGATCATTCAGAGTGAAAAAAGTTTACCAATGAGGTTCTTATCAGCTAATAGATTATAAAGGGATTCTTCCTATGTTACCCATCAATGGGTGATAACTCAAGAAGTATCATGATAGTTGATGTATCATAAAGAATTTATTAATAAAATAAATTTTGAAGTTTAAATTATTAGCATTGTGGTGTTATAATTTAAATTGGGTCCTGCATGAACTTCCTATTATATTTTATGGACTTCAAAATCATCATCCTCTCATTACAATTCCTACCATCAACACTCTCCATATTCACCATTTCTACATGGTCAAGTGAATTTCAAATTCATCCTTTAATTCTCCTCTTTCACTATTTCAATATGGTCAAGCGATTGTAGGATTCCTTTTATCTCTCTTTACCCATCATTTTGATATGGTTAAGTGAGTATTACATTATTCTCCACATTCACCATTTTGATATAGTCAAGTGAAAGTTTGATCCACTTTTAAATTCTCCTCTTTGATATGGTCAAGAAATTGTAAGAACTACTTTTAAATCTTTCATATTGGTCATTTCGATATGGTCAAGCAAATGTTGGATTCTTAAATCTTAGTGTTTTGTCATTTTGATATAGTCATGCAGACACTAAACCCTTTGTTATTTCTTAGTAAATTATTTTGATATGGTCAAATGAAAATAAAATCTTTCCTTCTAATTATTTTGATATGGTTAAGTGTGTATATATATAAATCTTTCACATTTACCATTTTGATATAGTCAAATGAAAGTTGGATTCTTAAATTTTGGTGTTTTTCCATTTCAATATGGTCAAGAACACATTAAACCTTTCAAATTTCTTTATTTATTATTTTGATATGGTCAAATAAATAAATAACCTCTCCATGTTTACTATTTCAATATGGTCAAGTGAACGTTAAAGAAATCCTTAAATTCTCCTTTTCACTGTTTTGATATGGTCAAGTGATTTCAAGCTCTTTTTTATCTCTTGTATTCACCATTTTGATATGATCAAGTGAATATTGAGTTATCTTCCACATTCATCATTTCTATATGGTCAAGTGAATGTTGGACCCATCATTAAAATCTTTCATATTTCCAGTTTCAATATGGTTAAGTAAATGTCATATTCTTAATTTTTTGTGTCTTATTATTTTAATTTGGTCAAGCATGATACTAAATCCTTTGAAATCTTTTTTGTTTCTTATTTTGAGATGGCCAAGTGAATGAGACACATTTTTTCATAAAACCACCCATGTCAACTCATTCCAGCTTAAATTTCAATCTCCCTACCTAGGATCATTTCCTTCATGGGGCCTGATCATTTACACAACCATCTAAATTTTATCGGTTGCTTTCATCAATGCCAACATGTGTAATTTACTCTTCGAGTTCACTACACCTTTTGGAAGTCTTTTTGTTGCCCTCATGTTCAGCTGAGGTTAATTAATAGATCTATGTCTACCTAGGATAACTATAATCCATAGTCACTAGATTTATAACACTTTAACTCACATCAATCAGCATGCAATCATCTAACTTATATACATTCAATCATCATAAAGCACTATGAACATACACTCAATCAATCTTCAATCATCCTTGAATAGCTAGTGAGATTGATCAATCATCAATTCTATAATCAACATGCGTAATACTATAATCACCTGGATAATTATAACCCTACACTATATTAATCGGGTAGATTAATGCACTAGCTACCTCAGTGTATTGACCCCTTCACCGATGTCATGACCCAAATCACTTCACTAAGAGCCTCTCATAGTAAATCATTCATTATTAGACCTTTAAATCATCATTGACTTATCAGACATAATTGGGCTAGCTCAAGTTAGCCCAATTGATCATATACACCACCTACACTCTATTAAGTCCTAGATGAATCCTTATCTTCATCAAAATTCTATGATTATCATTCCTAGTGGATTATGCCTGAATTGTCACCCTGGCCCATTCAATAGTTGACTTGGTCAACTAAACACATGCTTGGTCAAACCAAGTCCATTTAGGTCATTTCAATTCATTTAATCAAAGGAAACATCCTAGCCTCTCATAATTACTCCCTTATAAGGTTTAAACCCCGCCAAACTTTGCATTAATCAAACTGTGGTTTGTTTGACTTGGTCAAACCATCATGCGAGGTCAAATTTTACCATATATTGACTCACTTGCTCAAACATCAAGCTCACTGCCTCAAGACCTTGGATAATGATTCTAGCAAAACTTATACACTCCTTAAACTCCACCTCAACAAGCTTAGACTAGTTGAGTGGTCAAATAGTCAACTCAAGGCTTAAATGGTCAAACTTCTATCCTATGCATTTCCCTCTATACCAGCCCATCCATCCCATTTAAATTAACTCCAAAAGCTTCCTGAAAATTAACATGACCTATCACAACTTCTGGTATAACCTAACCAGCCTAGGTTGTCCCCCATGTGAGAATAACACAAGGATATTTTTTGCTAAGCCAGTGTTGACCTCATTTTTGTGTGAGGTCACTAAGACC
>NW_021406321.1:0-1801 GCF_001605985.2 Dendrobium catenatum | reverse complement strand
GGAGAAAAATAAAGTATTTTTATTTTAAGTTGATTAAAATTTGTGATAATAATTTAGGTCAAGTAGAAACAAAATAATTAAACAAAATTTTATTTAAACAATTAATTAGGTGTAATTAATAGATAATGTTTTTTAATGATGACTGTTAGGCAGGATTCAAATTCAGAGTAATAATTTTCAAAAAATTTACCAATTAAACTAGTAGGCATTTACAATAAATAATAATTTAGTTATCAAAGTTTGACAAATTCCAGATTATATATGAATATTATTTTTAATAAATATTAATTAACTTGATGAAATATAACAATTAAAATAATCAACTAATGTATTTGTTAATTAATTAGCGACTTAATACCAACTGTATGAAATTTTTTCAAAGTGCCACAATAGCAGGTAAGTAAAAAAAAAAATTATTTGTCTCCCTTGGAACATTGTAGCCCACAATTCAAGTAGGGGATTACACAATGGCTGCAGGAGTATTAAGATTGGTTAAGTGATATACGTGGAATCCTTTTAGAACATGCTTATAGGATTACTATTAAATATTCCCCCAAAAAATTCCATATAAATAAAAATAGTGCAAAAATTTTGTCCCATTCCAAATCAAGCCGCTGAACAAGAAAGTTGCAGGGCTCTTAATCCAGCAATGCATCCGATATCATCAAATTACTTAACTCAGTTAAAACACATTAACAATCACGATCAACATCGTAATATCATCCATAAATTGCTAAGCACAATAGCATAAATTATAAATAATCTAAGAACATTAACAAAAATAAGCAAGATGTTACCTGAAAAAGAAGAAGAACATTCAGTCGGTCCTTCATAGTCCCCTGCTTTCCAAAACTGCTTACAACCATTGCTGCCTTCCTGCTTATCCTCAACCTTCTCCAACTTCAAAAGCGGTGACTCCGAGCGAAACGTGGATGTCGAAGGCCAAACGGTGGAGGGCGACGCGATCGGCCGAGCCGTTGAGAGAGGCAGCACCGGAAGAACAGTGGAGAGCGGCGCCATTGGACGCGAAGTGAAGAGAGGCGCCATTGGACGCGAAGTGAAGAGCGACGACATTCGATTCACCGTGGTTATCGGCGCAATGGGACGCACGGAGAGCGGCGTTGGACAGAAGACTGTCGCCGGCAATGGTTCAAGAAAGCCGGGGGGCAGGATAAAGTCCCGCTTAGCACGCTTTATAACCTCTTCCACTTCTAACCCACAACTCGAAACCCTAGCTCTCTTACCCACGTCTCCACCGCCGCTGCCGGCGATAGCAGGCAGTGACACCGCTGCATCGGATCCAAACACCAACTTTCCCGCGTCACACATCTCTGATTTCATTACCGGAGGGAACCTAAGTGACGATACAGAGTTCAGAGTAGATAGATAGACTTCGTTGGGATTTGAGAGGTTCTACGATCCTTTAAACCGCAGTCGAGAGACCGAAGAGGCGGTTGCTGAAACTGTGACGAGTTCGCGAGAAGGCCTTTCTTTAATCTAATATATATATTTTAAAAAAAGAATGAATGTGAACCGTTGAATGGCGGAGTTTGATAGGCAAGTAAGATCAGGGAGCAAGTGACCGTTACCCAGCCGGAAAATCGAAAATATCAAATCTGGAATTTCCGGATACATGCCTTAAGTACTATGGAGTATGTTTTCGTAATAATTTAGGAAATAATATATTTAGAAACTAAAGCAGATTATTTAAATTACCTTCAATTAAAATTTCCAAAATAATAAATTCAAATATATTCTTTAAATAGAATTAAATAATTCTATTTCTAAATTAAGATTTCAT
>NW_021406320.1:0-259 GCF_001605985.2 Dendrobium catenatum | reverse complement strand
GGTGTGAAATAGATAAATAAGCATAGAATTTAACACAGACTTGATAAGAACAAGTCTACCACCAAAAGATAAGAAATTAGAAGACCAATTGTTTAACTTCTTTTCCACTTTAGTAAAGATATCATCAAACAAAAAAAAATTTCTTTTTACCTTTGTAAATGGGGGTACCAAGATAAGAAATGGGTAAATTTTTGGACATAAAACCACACTTTCTTTGAATAGCATGAATTCTATTAAGATTAACAGACTTACTCACAAT
>NW_021406319.1:0-220 GCF_001605985.2 Dendrobium catenatum | reverse complement strand
CTCGATTTGGATGTTTTTGGGGTCCCCGGACACGTTTTTCGACGTCCCGGACTCGATTTTGACACTTTCAAAGCCTTTCGGAGCTCAAAGGAGCCTCTACAATCAAGTTTGAGCAAGCAATTAACTTTCAGAACGCAATTTTTTGTGATTCGGCCAATGTAAAAGTTCGGAACAAGTATTTTCGGACTTCTGGAGCTTCGATGTCCGAAAATAGGGGGGC
>NW_021406318.1:0-2196 GCF_001605985.2 Dendrobium catenatum | reverse complement strand
CTTTCTAGAAGATCCCACTCTAAAAGGACTGCTGCCATAAGTGTTACTCAAAGAAGAAATTCTGTATTCGTAAGACTATCCCAACCTGAGACCCTTACTGCAAAGAGGGTTGTTCATGGAAGGAAGATCTCTGTGGTGACTGCAAACACCACTGCCCTGTCCAGAGAGCCTGTTGCACCTGGGAGGTATGAAACTGAAGCTTCCTCATCTGGAGGAAGGCTCAACAGAAGGCAGAAGAGGAAGAGAAATGCAGAGCTACGTGCTCAACAGTTACATGTACCAGTCCATCCCTCCAATCTGCCAGCACCAGAATCAGAGATCAATATTCCCACTCAAAATAAGTTCTCCAACCTGAGGTAGGTAAAGAGAAACAGCTCTTCTGGTGAGCTCAAGCAATCTTTTTGGGAGCGTCAGCTTGAAGCTCCAGCTCCTCAGAAGATAAGAGAGCTCGAACGTCTGTCTGCCCAGGTACACCGTGTACTGAAGACAGTTAAGGAGAAGGGCTTAATGAAAAAGAAGTTCCAGAGGCCACTGATTGTTGAGGCTTGAAGAACTCCTCCAAGAGATAGACTATCATCTGATGTGATAGTTGAAAGAAGAGATTACCGACAACAAGTTCTGCGCGGTGAGCATCGGGGCGTGACACCTGAACCATATGTTCGGAGATCTGCTGCCGAAAGGTCCCGGTGGAAGGGCAAACAAGTTTGGAGGCCGAAGCCTCGAAGGAAAAAGATCATTGAAGAAAAAGATAGATCAGGCGTGACATCCGGAGCTATCTCCCGGAGATCCGCCCCTGCTAATAAAACTCGTCAAAGATGGGTCCAGAAGAAGGCCCATAATGACAACAATTATATTGACGGTCGACATCCTGGAGAGTCTTCTAAGAGATCCCGTCATTCTCCTACTTCAACTAAATAGGAAGTTCACTTCGATCGTAGTCCACGGGTTGAGGAAATAGTCATCCCAAATCAAGAACCTGAAATTCAGTGGCGACGTCGCTCAGAAATTCAGGTACAAGAAGAAAAAGAAGAATATGACGATGATGATACTATGGAAATCGAAGTGGTTCGTATGGTCAGCCACGTCAATGCTGAAGAGGAAGATGATGATGGTGATGGAGATGACCAGCAATCACATCCACACGTACGTACTTATCGTCGTCGCCATAGGGCTAGATCCATTGCCAGCCGAAGTGCTCACTCCTCAGAAGAAGGAGATGAGGAAGAAGAAGAGGTCGGAGAAAACCCCTTCGGTGGTGAAAACATCACACTCGCTGAAATGAGAAATCAAATGAGGCGACAAATGCGAAGAAAAGACAGAAAAATCTCTCAGTTAAATGATAAATGACTGAGATGATGACTCAAATGACGGCCATGATGGAGATGATGCAGAAGACCACTTCTGTGGGCCCTGCACCGGCTCAACCCGTCAACCAAGCTGCTAATTCTCAAAATCCTCAAGCGCCTCAAGCCTCAGGAGTGAAAGGTGTACCTGAAGGCGGCGATAAAAATGATGATCCTACCCGCCAGCGCACTCCCCAAAATGTGGCGAATGCCTCTAAATCTGTAACTGCATCGCAGTTGGAAGGCTTAATCAGCGAAAAGATTAAGGCCATTATAGCTGCTGAACAGACAGAGAAGTTGGTAGGAAAAGGTCGCCCGTACCCAGCAGAGTACGATCAAGTGCCATACCCAAAGAGATATTCTGTGCCCAAGTTCAATATCTTTCATGGCAACAAAAATCCCAGACAGCACCTCGCGCAATTCAAAGCAACCTGTGGAAATACAGGAGGTAATGATGCTCTGCTATTCAGGCAATTCGTGAGCAGCTTGAGTGTAACTGCTTTTGAATGGTATGCTGAACTGCCGAATGATTCACTAAAGATCTTTGCTGAGCTGGAGGCCTTGTTCGTGAAAAGATTCGCCAGTGCAACAGAGAAGATCACCATTGCTGATCTTGCCCTTGATAAAAGGAGAAAAGATGAGTCAGTAACAAGATACATAACACGCTGGCGCAATCTCAGTATGAAATACGAGCAGCAGCTGGAAGAAGAACATGCAGTCCAATTGTTGATGGGAAACATTGATGACAAAATGCAACCCTTCTTATGCATGGCTTCTATTACTACCTTCTAAGATCTATTGGATAGGGTGGCTAAGTTTGAAAAGTTGAACTTGTCAAAATCAGAAAGCCTCC
>NW_021406317.1:0-246 GCF_001605985.2 Dendrobium catenatum | reverse complement strand
TCAATTGTATCTTTACTGTTTTATTCATCGTTTATTGAAATACAAGTCTTTTTCTTGGTTTTCTCTCGGAATAGTGCTGTTTTTCTGCTGTCAACAACAGAAATCTGCTGTTTTCTGTTCTGACAGCAACATTTTCACTGTTTGTTCACCGATTTGGGTTAGGATTACTTGCGAACTCAAGTATTTTTTATCAGACTTCTATAATAGTCAGGAGAAGAGAGTAATTGGAGCAACACTAATATCTCC
>NW_021406316.1:0-511 GCF_001605985.2 Dendrobium catenatum | reverse complement strand
AATCATAAACCATGAAAACATATCCGCAACAATCTCTCCCTTTTTTATGATGGAAAACACTACAATTTGAATTTTCAAAAAGGAACATTTTTTTCTAATCTCCCCCTCACTAGAATAACATTTTAAAAATAGGGGAGATAAAAATATTTTTGTTGTTTTTAAAATTTTTGAACAAAACATACAAATACGACAATAGTACAAAAATTCAACAATACGTTCTCCCCCTTTGACATTATCAAAAAGAGAGGAGGCAAAAAAACCAAATTGACCAAAAGAGCAAAACATTCCTTGATCTAGTAAAAAAACAAATATTCTTAAAATGAGAAAGTTACCTCTTGATTTTAATCAAAAACTTAGTATAATTAGATTGACAATGCATAGCCCAGAAAAGATTAGAAATTCAAAATTTGATAATCCAAACTCAAGTTCTTTAAAAAGGCTCAAAAACTTTTTAATTCAATATCTAAATCATATGACAAATTAGAGAAAGAAATAGAAATTTTTCAAAACT
>NW_021406315.1:0-276 GCF_001605985.2 Dendrobium catenatum | reverse complement strand
TTGGCATACCTAGCTTCTGAATCATCAGACCAGGAGCAAGATGATGGTTAAAATCATATTTGTTTGTTTATTGGTTTTGTGTATGCATGTATTATTTTTATTCATTGTGTTCTTATTCTGTGTTTTCTTTATGGTTTATTTTTTTCTTTGTATTTGTTGTTGTTCCTATAAAATTTTTAAATTTGTCATTATATATATTATGAAGATTTCTCTGATCGACGTATACATATCAATTTTTATTTTTGTGTACATTTTAGAAAATCAAATCTTTTTTTT
>NW_021406314.1:0-379 GCF_001605985.2 Dendrobium catenatum | reverse complement strand
CCAAAAAAATGTGATAAAATCTTTAAAATTAAATGTCTTTAACTAAAAAACTCATGAATATTGAATAATGATTTTGTAAGCTAATCCATCATAGGAGAAAAAATTAGGTTACACATTATGACACTAACAAGCTATAATTTAAGTGATATGCTCAATAATTTTTGCAAAACAAAAACAATGATCTTGACCTCTTTTTTTTTCATAGAAAAAAGTTAAAGATAAAGAACAATACTAATGGCTAAAGATCATCTTTTATTGCTTAGATCTACAACAATTTAGAATTCTTTTTGTTGTTGATATTTCTAAGGTTCATTGTGATGTGTTTGGGCTCTACAGTACTGTTCTATAAAGTTGGTTGGGAAGTTACAATGAGTAAAGT
>NW_021406313.1:0-257 GCF_001605985.2 Dendrobium catenatum | reverse complement strand
AGAGCAAGAGAGAGAGAGAGTGCGAGAGAGAGAGAGAGTGAGAAGAGAGAAATAGAGAGAGCAAGAGAGAGAGAGAGAGGGACAAAGAGATCATGGGAGAGAGTAAGAGAAATAGAGGAAGAGAGAGACAGAGAGAGCAAGAGAGAGAGATATAGAGAGAGAGGGAGAGAGAGAGCAAGAGAGAGAGAGATAGAATAAAGAGAGAGAGAAAGAGAGAGATAGAGAGAGTGAGAGAGCAAGAAGGAGCAAGGGAGAGA
>NW_021406312.1:0-413 GCF_001605985.2 Dendrobium catenatum | reverse complement strand
TATTTATCGTCCAAAAGTAACTAAGGTTTTTGAATAGGTTATCCTGGCCGATCCTGCAATTGTTCAGGATGATGTGATCGTCTCAATCATCCTTAATTACTTCCTTGATTTGTCTGATCAATTAAGGCATAATTGTGAATATCGTCCAGGCCGATCAACAATCGTCCTGGCCGATTGCCAAAAATACAGAATACCTTAATTATTTATGGTGGCAATTTCTTTCTGTTTAGAGCTTATCGTCCTGGCCGATACATGTATCGTCCAGGCTAATCTGTTAATGTCGGCTGCCTTAATTAAGAATCCTAAAAAGATTTTCTATTTTAAGCCTGATCGTCCAGGACGATGTAAAATATCGTCCTTGCCGATTTGAGTAAAAGTAGAAATTCTAAGTCTCTCAAGTGTGTGTGTGTAGG
>NW_021406311.1:0-205 GCF_001605985.2 Dendrobium catenatum | reverse complement strand
CGGGCCGCGCGGTAAAAAGTAAGAGCACGTGGCAACATGTTATTGGCATTCGAACGTAGAGCTACATCAGGTCACTTGACCTAATAATTGTTCCCTCTATGGGTGTCTATGGAGAAAATGCATAAAATGAACTAACACAAATATATATAAAAATAATTATAAAGGATGACAATGAGAGCGGTCTCGCATTGGATAGCTTTATTAT
>NW_021406310.1:0-268 GCF_001605985.2 Dendrobium catenatum | reverse complement strand
ATCGTCCAGGCCGATGTCTTTGATGATGATTAAAAAACAAAACTATAAATAGATTTGGTGGTTGATTCTTTCTGATTTGAGCATATCGTCCCGACCGATACAAAAATTGTTAAGGACGATATGCTTAATGATGGCTGCCTTAACCAGGATACCCTAATTAGGGTTTCTATTTTTGACTGATCGTCCAGGACAATTTTTGGATCATACCGGATGATGTTAGCAAAAAAACTTTGAGTCAGATAGAAAAAATTCACCCAAGTGTGTGCTG
>NW_021406309.1:0-200 GCF_001605985.2 Dendrobium catenatum | reverse complement strand
AAGTCACTCTCCTGTTAATTGAACAACTTTATGCCACCGCTAGATCTGCCAATTTCGGGTCACAGCGGGTTCGGGTCAAACCCGGAATTGACCCGGCACTATTCGGGTTCGGGTCAACCCGACCAGTTTTCACAAACGGGTCAATTTTTTGGACCCGCGCCCGACCCCCTTCGGGTTCAAGTCAACCCGACCCGACCCCC
>NW_021406308.1:0-338 GCF_001605985.2 Dendrobium catenatum | reverse complement strand
TTTAAATCGATTAGGTGGTTAGCTGGCTCCCCAATCTAGGTCGGGGTAAGTCCAGACCTTGCACTGCATTAGTTAGGATCTGACGACTGTAGTCAAGCGTCCAAATTAGATTTAGGGTCTGGGGCAGATCTTTGATTATAAGACCCCAATTTCGGAAATATAGTCCCAAATTTCTAATAAGATGTTCAACTTCAATTAAAATCTCCTTTTTATTCTAAAATGTAAAGCCCAACACTTAGATTAAGTTGGGACACATCCGGATGGTTCTGGAATCTCAAAGTGTCCACTACTTCTCTTCCCTTGATTCTGTTAATAAATGTTCAATCTTGATCCATTCC
>NW_021406307.1:0-1068 GCF_001605985.2 Dendrobium catenatum | reverse complement strand
ATATTAGTACATGTGTAGGCATGATTAGAAGCAAAATATATTTTAGAAAGGTGATCGTTCAAACTATGAGGGTTCCATGAAAGTTTTTTATATTATTTATGAAAGCATATTGTGTTTTGTAGCTATTGGACAATCATGAGTGGTTAGGCCTTATATTAGTTCTATTCACAAACTTTCATGAATGGTCGGAGAAAGTTAAAACGAAAAAGCGTACAGCTATTCTAAATCTACATTTTTTTTTTGTGATTTACATTTTAGTTTGTATTTGTGATGGAAGCATAGATTATTTAGAGCTATGAGAATGGTATTTTAGCATCATGCAGAAATTGTTTGATTCATAAAATTGGAAAGTTATCACTATGTGGGGCCTTGCGAAGGTGGCCTAATGCACGAATTGTCATAGAATCTCTCTTGTTCCTCTTTGTAGCATTTGGAAGGAGCTTGGGTATATCTTGCATTGCTTTGTTGTAAGAATTCCTGCAGCTTTTATAAAACTTTTTCCACTATTTTGGCAAGAGGGAAGTGCAGATTTTTGAGTTCTTATGGCTGTTTTTCGCATGAGAATCACTAAGGAGCTTGGGTAGATCTTGCATTGCTTTGTTGTAAGAATTCCTGCAGCTTTTATGAGACTTTTTCCGCTGTTTTGGCAAGAGGGAAGTGCAGATTTTGGAGTTCTTATGGCTGTTATTGCATAAGAATCGCTATGGAATTTGGGTAGGTTTGTCGTTACTTTATTGCAAAATTCCTGCAGTTTTTGTGAGCTTTTCCTACTGTTTTTTGTAAGAAGAAAGTGCAGATTTTGGAAGTTTTTCTCGCTGTTTTACATAAGAATCCTCACTGCTTTTGGATGGATCTTGTATTGCTTCTTGGTGGAGACTCCTGCAGTTTTTTTTGTGAGCTTTCCTGCTGTGTTTTCTTTTTTGTAAGAAAAAAGGTGTATATTTTGGAAGTTTTATTGCCGTCTCCTTGCACAAGGATCTTTTGTCATGAAGCTTATGTTTATTCATGAAACATCGTATGGTAAAGAGAATTTGTAAAAGCCATGTAGATTTCTTAACAAAATATGCT
>NW_021406306.1:0-244 GCF_001605985.2 Dendrobium catenatum | reverse complement strand
TTGAATAATAATCAAATCAATTTTAACATAATTAATTTTAAAATATATTTGAAATTCAAATTAACACTTTTAAAATAATTAATAAACTAAGCAATTGATTTTAATTTTAAAACTTAATTTTAATAAATTAAAATTCATTTAATTAATTCACCTAATTAATTAATGCAATTTAAATAAAAATACAAAAAAATGAAATGTTTACAATAGTCCAGTCTATGTACATGCTCTCCAACTGAGTAGCCCT
>NW_021406305.1:0-226 GCF_001605985.2 Dendrobium catenatum | reverse complement strand
TTTGCTAGGATCACCGACTCTAGTTTTAGGATATGCCGGTGTTTTACTTTCTGCAGTTGTGTGTCGAGTTTTTGAGCTTTTACTGCATGTTGTTTGCCAGTGTAGAATTATTGTGTTTGCTTACTTAGTTCCTGCACTCTATGATTGATTGTGCATT
Organism: Dendrobium catenatum; assembly: GCF_001605985.2. NCBI lineage: Eukaryota > Viridiplantae > Streptophyta > Magnoliopsida > Asparagales > Orchidaceae > Dendrobium > Dendrobium catenatum. Next base: position 69 of record NW_021406305.1, on the reverse strand, counting down.
AAAATTACCCCTAGGTTAGGGACGAATTATATTTGTGCAATCTTATGCAGGTGGCCATGCTTACACAAG
>NW_021406304.1:0-375 GCF_001605985.2 Dendrobium catenatum | reverse complement strand
GATTTGTCAAAACTGATGAGTTGCAATGATGGGCTTCTCAAAACCAGTGGGAGAAGCTTCATTCATCAACACTACTGGGATTTGTAACAGTGTAGAAACAAAGATAAGCAGCTCAGTGGCTACTTAAGCTTTGGCCATTCATATTTTATGATTTTTTTTTTAAGTGTATGCTTGTAATTATGAATGGACATAAATAATGCATTCTTTTATATGATTATGGTCATTGCTTGTTCATATCTTTATTGTTCCCTTAGTCAATCTTATCTTTAATTAGGTGGACCATTATCTTAAGAAAATTAGGAAAAGTTCATCTTTCTTGAATACAAAGCATGATTGCAAGGAAAACTTTAAAGAGAGAAATTATTGCCATGATGA
>NW_021406303.1:0-274 GCF_001605985.2 Dendrobium catenatum | reverse complement strand
AGTGATTTTTGAACTGGGATATACTGTTCCTTGAATATTTATTTCTTTGTCTTCTTTCTTCAATCTTCTCATTCTGTCTTTTCTTCTTCTACGAGCTTCTCGGGTCCGCCGGGTTCTGGTTATCAAAATGAAAAGAAACTCATCCCTAAGAGGGGTATTTTCTTTTCTATTTGGATGTTGAATCATCCTAATTTGGTTTTCCAAATAAAAGAGAATAATCTTTTATGGTATATTCTTCTTTCTTTAGATTCCAAATTGGATGTGATATCTCACT
>NW_021406302.1:0-323 GCF_001605985.2 Dendrobium catenatum | reverse complement strand
GATACTCCTAGCAATCAGCGCATCAGCCGTTTTGAGTTCTTTTTTAAAAACAAACCATGAGTATAGAGAGAAGCGCAAGGCACAGTTCTTATACCACACGAATTTGTACCAAGAAACCACTGCATTCCCATAAAAATCCTTAATGAAGTTTTTGAAAGAAGGTTTATCAGGTTTAGCCCAGCAACATTCATGTAAATCAAAACAAATGGGGACAGACTGAATGACAGCAGCAAGATGGGGTGGAATATAAAAAGGCAAATTCCAACCGCCATTAGAAATGAAGCTGCTAGTAGTAAGATGAGTATGGCTAGAAGGGATACCCA
>NW_021406301.1:0-329 GCF_001605985.2 Dendrobium catenatum | reverse complement strand
ATATCAATATTTCATACAATATGATATATGTATTATATTGTATGATTAATTTAAAAATTAAGGTTTTCAGCTAGTAAGACCTCTGGGATTATCAAATTTCATCTCTATCAAACATACAGTACAAACTAGATTATATAGTAAGATTAGCCATATTTATTAAATCTTGATTTAATTGATTATTAATGAGGCATAATTTAAGTAATATTTTAAATATCATAATATATGATTATGTTTTAAAGATATGATTAGTTCAAAATTTAATTCTAAAAGTTCTTATTAAATTTATTTGGCTGCTAGGGTTTACATATTGAAACAAACTATATTGTACA
>NW_021406300.1:0-302 GCF_001605985.2 Dendrobium catenatum | reverse complement strand
AGGCTTGATGTTGTTGTTGTTGTTGTTGTTGTTGACTCGAGAGATCAGGTTAACCTTAGGGGAAAGCATATAATGTCTAAGCTTTTGTATTGCGAAGATTAAAGCTAAACACTGCTTTTTTATTCTTGGTTACTTTAGCTCCATAGGTATCAACCACCTACTAAGGTTATACAAGGCATTTTATTTTCCTTCTTTGTTCTCTTGAGCCAACAGTTCATCTAAGAATTCATCCGAGGTCGTAGTATAGAGAATCAACGGCCTACCTGGGATGGGTGCAGCTAAAATAGGAGAGTTCATCAGGT
>NW_021406299.1:0-573 GCF_001605985.2 Dendrobium catenatum | reverse complement strand
ACTAAAAATAATTTTTTTTTTCTAAAAAGCTATTTAAATAGCAATAAAAAAGCCGTCCCAAATGAAGATTTAGTTTAATTTCAGCTGGATTGTGAGTGAACTTAGGCTTGAGTAGCCCTTGCATTAAGTTTGAGTGCCTTCACTATTGAATTAAATTTTAATACTTCTAACAAAGGAGTTGTGAATTGAATGAGAGATTAGAAGGAAAATGAGGTGAATTAATATTTCTTCCTTAATTTCTTAAATTAAATCCTTTGAGTTTTTTTATATATAAATGGATTTGTTATTATTATAATTATTATTACTATTAAACAAGTAAACTAATAATTTAATGAATTTAAATGGGTTGACTAGAGCTTTGATCTTTTGCTCATTGAGCATAGCTTATGTGGTGATGGTTGAGGATGATTAAAATTTGGCTTATTGACTCATCAAATTTTATTTTAAAAATATTTTGAGCCAAAAGTTAGTGAAGAGATCAAGAATTTTAATTATAAATTATTTACCATGGGATGTTCAAGTGGGCATGAACCAACATGCATGAATTGGATGATGCATTGCCCAACAAATATA
>NW_021406298.1:0-432 GCF_001605985.2 Dendrobium catenatum | reverse complement strand
TGCTGTCTTCTCCGTCCGACCAGCGTACGCTTCTGTCCGAGCCTCCAAGGCTGCTGTCTCCTCCGACCTGTATCAGGTCATATAAAAGATTAGTAAGAACTCGTTTGCTTCCTAAAATTTCTCTCAATTAGAATGGTCAAAAATAAGGATAAGGTTGTATCAGGTCATAGAAAAGATCCAGCATGGAAATATAGCACTCAGGTGGATGTAGGAGGAAGTGATAAAAAATATGTCTATCTGAAATGCAATTACTGTGATAAAGTTGTGAAAGGTGGTGTGACTAGGATGAAGGAATACCTTTCAGGCTCTCACAAGAATGTTGCTCCATGCTCCAAAGTTCCTGATGCTGTTAGGGAAGAGATAAAGTCATACATGAATAAGTCTACCACATCAAAACATCTTGCACTGAAGCAATTTGAGGATAGAGTTGAT
>NW_021406297.1:0-306 GCF_001605985.2 Dendrobium catenatum | reverse complement strand
AATACCAGCCTAACCTAGATCTAGAGTTGGTTGTCCTAGCAAATCATCTAAAGTGTGTGTAGAAGGTCGTGTGGTAGGGGTAAATCCTAAGCTGGGTGATTAATCAAAGTTGTATAAGATTCTGAGTTTGTTAAGGCTTAAAAGGGGGATTTAGATTAAGATTTAAATATTAATAGCTTAAGAATTTTAATTAAATCTATTTTAAGATTTAATTGATTACCACCTTTATTTCACACCGAGGCCGTGAAGTTTATTTCACCTTCATTGGGGCTAAACTAATAGCCTCGTAGGCCTGGATTTCCAAGT
>NW_021406296.1:0-347 GCF_001605985.2 Dendrobium catenatum | reverse complement strand
TAGAAAAAGAAATAAAAGAAATAAAACATACCAAAAAAGCCAAAAAAAAAAACAAAACAAAAGAAAAAGAAAATAACTAAAAGTTTCATGCATTTATGTCAATCACACCCAATCTGATCCTTAAAGAACTGAAAGTGTTGAAGGCTAGTGGTTTAGTAAAGATGTCTGCCAGTTGGTTTTCAGTTGTTACTTGGTGTAACTCAATGTCTCCCTTAGTTACATGATCTCTAATGAAGTGATGTCTAATGTCAATGTGTTTAGCCCTTGAATGTTGGATAGGATTCTTAGAGATGCATATGGCACTAGTGATGTCACAAAAGATTGAGATGGTGCTTACATGTAATCCT
>NW_021406295.1:0-256 GCF_001605985.2 Dendrobium catenatum | reverse complement strand
TTATATTTGGTTCTTATATGTTATAATTTTATTGTTTATGATAATCGCCATCTATGAGTATGTTAACATTTGTTATGTTGAGGAACCTAATTGACGCCTTGCATAGAACACAATCTACATAGTCAATAGACTTAATCATGAATTTTTTAGAGGATTTTATTATATTTTTGGTCACCCCTTTTTTTTTTCTTTATAAAGAGGAGACATCATTTTTTCATCTTTGTTTGGAAATATCATGAAACATAACAACTACAGT
>NW_021406294.1:0-328 GCF_001605985.2 Dendrobium catenatum | reverse complement strand
CAGAGATGAGGATGCTCAGGTGGATGAGTGGATTTACCTTTAGAGGCAGGATACAAAATGAGCATGTACGTGAGAAGGTTGGAGTAGCTCTAATAGAAGATAAGATTAGAGAGAGTCGCCTTAGATGGTTTGGTCACATAAAATGACGACTTTTTGATGACCCGATTAAGAAAGTAAAGGTATTAGAATTGACTTATATGAAGAAGGTAGAGGTTGACCTAAAAAGACTTAGTTATAAAATATTAGAAAAGAACTTTCTTTATTAGATTTAAAAGAGAATTTGACTTTTAACAGGTTATAATGGAGACAAAAGATTCATGTAACCGAC
>NW_021406293.1:0-228 GCF_001605985.2 Dendrobium catenatum | reverse complement strand
GGTTAATGGGTCAAACTTGGTTGACTTGGTCAACCAGCTTGACCCAAGGTCTGGGTTTGAGTTCAACAAGTTGGGTTTGATATTTGAAATTCATTGAAAGTGGTTTCAAAGAGTTTGGAGTTGATTTGATTTGAAATGGGCATTTGAAATCCCAAAAGGTATTTTGGTCAATTTTGACCCATTGGTCAACCAGGGTCAAAAATGGGTCTGAAAAATGCAGTTTACTGC
>NW_021406292.1:0-784 GCF_001605985.2 Dendrobium catenatum | reverse complement strand
CTTTCCCTCCTTCCAACTTCCTATTCTGAGCAATGATATTTGAAGAACCCAAGGATTTAAGTTCTTTAAGCAATTTTACCTTCTTTTTACCTGAAGATTCAGTGGGAGTATTCTTCTTGGATTTTTTCTCCCTCAGCATTGAGTCTTTTACTGGGAAGTTTAAAATACCATTGCTGCCCCATTCATTTTCCCTGATTTCTCCTTCTTCAATACAATTTTATGCCATAGTCACCTCTGATGTTACAATATTATCTTCCAACCTTTGAGCTTCGGCTTTATTCAAATTATCTGCATTAGAAATGGGAATACCTGAGTCCGCTAGTAATTCTTCCTGAATTACTAGAGTTCGCAGGCAACCCTCTGTGGTCTTATTGGGGTGTGATATCATATTACCGTCCAGAGTAACCAAGTTTTTCCCTGAAGAGCTTTCATGATTTTTTATTTTCATGATGTCTTGAACCTCCACCACACTCTTCGTTTGGTTTGATTTAAATTACAGATCATTTCTTATGTTAGGAGCAACCTTCTTCTTGTTACTGAACTTCAGATTAGCTTCTTCCTCTGTTAACTGAGAACTTTTCATCCTTGTATCCATATCAGCTTTCTCTGTGTTGCCCATCTTCAAAACCGGCTGTTAGATTTTTTTGAGAGGAAAATTATATTTTGAAACATTTTTATTCACTTCTTCATCAACAAATTTACTCTGATTTGTTCTTCTGCTCTTTTTTACGGTTTACCATGACCCAAGTGTTGACCTCTTTATTCGAAGTCAATTTCCCCGGAT
>NW_021406291.1:0-996 GCF_001605985.2 Dendrobium catenatum | reverse complement strand
TGGTTAATCCCAGAAAAGAATCAACCCGGGTAGTTACAACTTCCTCCATACCCTCGGTTGAAGAAAAAATAAAGGAAAAGGAGCTGATTCAAGAAGAACGGTGGGAGACTGTAGTCTCCAAGAAAACAGTGAAGATGCTGAAGCAGCTTGAGGGTGTTTCGGGTGTGAAGTGGAAGACTTCTACAGAGCCAGTGATAGATCTCAAAGCACTACCTGTAATGCGAGCATCCAATTCTAAGCAACTCCTTAATCAAGCTGGCACTTCGAAGTTTGGGAAGGTGAAATCCTCGAAGAAGAAGACCAAGTTGAAGAAGCCTAGGGAGAAAAAGACAGCAACCCAAAGGGTTATCGATAGTTTGGATGAATACTATCAGACTGTCAGACGTCCCATTAAGCTTGCTGATTTTATGACAGAGCTCAAAATTGAAAAAGAAAAAGAAGCTGATGAAGATACACTTCCCGTGGAAACTTGTCGAGTTATATCAACAACACTGATAACTCCGGCCAAAAAGGAAAAAGAAACACCCTCTGAGTCCTGTATGATGGTATCACCAATGGATTATAGTGTACAAGAGGATTTGTATTTTCTAGAAGATGATGAATCAGAGCCTGATATCACTTCGCAGATGGAACAGGTGAATTTGGGCAGCAGCTCTGAATCAACAGATGAAATTCCAGATGAGGCAATGGTCAATTCTGAAGATAATGCACCGTTAAATGAGTCCGAACAGGAAGAAATTGCCCAAGTGCAATTGAGGAGTGGTAAAGCACTATCGTCTCCACCAAAGAAAGGAATCCCTGATAAAGACAAAGGGAAGGAGATTGTTGTTAATGAAGATATCATTCTCAAAGATTCCAAGAAAAAGGAAACTCCAGCTAAAGGGGTAGATTACAATATCCTATCCCATTTGAGAAAGATCCCAGCACAGCTTAGCATATACGACGCTCTGGTGATGTCCAAGATCTTCGGGAGACCCTGATTCAGGCTCTCAAGGA
>NW_021406290.1:0-202 GCF_001605985.2 Dendrobium catenatum | reverse complement strand
TTAAGCTATTTTAATTTGTAGTATAGTGGGTTTTTATTAAATTAGTTTTAACACCATAAATTGATCTTATCATGGTAGAATTTGGGATTTGAAAAGGATATTATATGTCACGCCCCAAATTTAAAATTTGAAGAATTGTCTATTTATCTTCTTAATAATCTATCAGAGATTCTATAAATCATCAATACAAATCTATATATCT
>NW_021406289.1:0-307 GCF_001605985.2 Dendrobium catenatum | reverse complement strand
ATGGTACAAACAAACATTGGCCAATTTTTTTCTGACTTATTAGAACCAATGTTAATCACAATGGATAACAAATACTCCGTGATTCAAATGTTGGGATATTTTTACCCGAAGCAAAATTTTGGGCATACTAATTTTGTCAATCATGGGACATATAAAGTAAAATTTTCTTATATATATGCACAATAGGTTTAATGCAAATGAGAAATTTTTACTATTAATAATACATACTTATTTTCCATTAGATTAATTGGGTTGAGTGTGCTTTATTAAGTATGAAGTGGTTGTTGTAATGGGCAATCACATGCTA
>NW_021406288.1:0-205 GCF_001605985.2 Dendrobium catenatum | reverse complement strand
TCGATGTCGGTATCTATCAATCGATACAATCTATATCCATATCGGTGTCAATATCTATGAATCAATACGCAGAATCCATATCAATATTGGTGCCGGTATCTATGAATCAATTAAGTCGATAATATCAATCGGAAAAGCAATACGATAAATCAATTGTAACAAGTCAATACAATGCAAAATTAATAGTATCAATGATCAATGATCA
>NW_021406287.1:0-257 GCF_001605985.2 Dendrobium catenatum | reverse complement strand
TTATTTCTGTTTTGCATTTTTCATTTGGTATAACTGCTTGGTGAAAAATCCTATTCTAGATCTTTGTTGTGTAAGTTAAAATTTCACCACCTATAGTTGCAATCGTCTTTTAATCATTCGCTTCCGCATCAAGTTAATTTTTTATTTAAAATTTAATAACAAAAAATTAGAACTCGTGTTTAGGATTGTTATTTTATTACAAAAAATTCAAATTCACCTCCCTCTTGGCGCATCTCATACTTTCATCACCTGCAAGT
>NW_021406286.1:0-396 GCF_001605985.2 Dendrobium catenatum | reverse complement strand
ACGTGGATATTAACATAAAATCATCAGAATTTAAAGAACAGAAAAAACAATTTAAAGACTTTGCATTTAATTGAGCATCCATTCGTTCATCCCTATTCCATTGATTAAAAGGAATATCCGTTTTAACTCCATTAACAATACATGATGGTGATGAATAACCAGTTAAAATCATATGCCACATACGAAAATCAATCGATCGCAAAAAAGTAGACATGCAAATTTAACAAAAATCAAATGTAATATTTTCAAACAATGGAGGTCTAGTGATTGAATATCCTTCCACAACATTACGATTCGAAAAATTAGCCATGGATCAAAATTCAAAAGCTTTTAAATTTTATTTTATGAAAACCGCTCTAATACCACTTGAAAGTTCGTTAGGGATGTTAAGCCCTA
>NW_021406285.1:0-271 GCF_001605985.2 Dendrobium catenatum | reverse complement strand
CCATGCTCTTTTTATTTAAAGGGGGTCTTAAGCGGGGTAGGTACCTGTGCAAAGAGTATATAATTTTTTTATTTTTATTAATTGCCCCCTTTAATATCAGCTCCTGTATGAGTATGGCCACCTGCATAAGATTGCACAAGTATAATTCGCCCTAACCTAGGGGTAAATCTAACGCACAATCAATCACAGAGTGCAAGAAGTAAGTAAACAAATTAATTCTACACTAGCAAACAACATGCAGTGAAAACTCGAAAAATACGGCACACAACTG
>NW_021406284.1:0-1051 GCF_001605985.2 Dendrobium catenatum | reverse complement strand
AAAGTGGAAATCGTATATGTGTTGGAAAGGTGAAAATATAGAAAAGTAAAGTGCATGAGTGATTAAATAATGAAGTGTAGAGTATGATTATGGGAAGGGTGAAGTGTGCAAATGTGAGAGGTAAAGTGTTTATTTGGTAGAAATTGTGTAAGTTTGGAAAAGTGGAAGTGAATATTGGAAAGATATAAAAATGTGCTTCCAAAAGTAAAGGTTCCAAAAAGGCATTCAATAGAGCTGGTGTTCAAGCCCGAAGAAAGGTACGTTTTATTTTCAGTAAAATTTCAATTATTTTATTATTATTAAATATGCTTTGTAATCCCTGTTTTCCTTATTTTCTTCTCTATATTTGCATGAACTACGAGGAACAGTACTGATCGAGTGGACAAAAGTACAAGGAGCTAATGACGTCAGTCGCCTCTATCCAACCGGGTAGAGGTGCTACGGGCGGAACCACCGGGTCGTAGCCCCCGGTGACTGTGAGTATTTCTAAACTTAGTAAAACTTTAGGGACCCTTGATGTGGTGCGCGTGAACCATTCCTTTAGGTCCCTGTAGTAACTTCAATTTAATTAGGATTACCTTTTTTGCTCTTAGATCCCTAAACCCCCTTATACATACGCAAAGTCCTAAGGGTTAGTAATAACAAATATTTTTTTTATCCTATATAACAGTAGTGACACTTAAGGACAAAAAAATTAAGGATTGAGTCTTAAAAAACTTAGACTTAGGGTGCATGCACATTTTAAGATAGAAACATATAACATAGAAAACTTAGTGACACCTCACCTTAGGATTAGCGAATGTTTTTATATTAAAATTCAATCAATTAGAAAACTTTAGCCAATAATTGATCTAGGACATATCAAAACCACATAACCTATTGCACACACTTAGATTTGTTTGCTAAGACAACTGACTCTAGTTTTAGGTTAGGCCAGTGTTTATTTCCTTACTGCACTGTGACGGGCTTTTTTCTCGAGTTTCATTGCATGCTGGTTGTAAAATTATTGGTGTGTTGTTTATTTACTTTTACTGCACTCTGTGTTATGATT
>NW_021406283.1:0-465 GCF_001605985.2 Dendrobium catenatum | reverse complement strand
CTTAGGAAAATACTAGACCTTAATACGAGTAGTTAGATAGGTAGTAGGACAAAATCGGAGTTTTCTAGACAAAGTTATGAATTTTCTAAGTTTCGGGCCCTATCCTACAGACTAGGGTTGACCAAAAAAAATTTGACATTCTAACCTAGGCCAATTTCTGGAAACCTAAAATTTTTAATAAATACTAGGCTCTAATTGGAGTCTAATGCAAGTGAGTTTACCTAATTTGGAGTTTTTTACAATTAGTTATGAGTTTTCTAAGGCCGGGGTATTTATTAGAATTTTCTAAATTTCTTACTGAATAGCCTTTTTTATTGTTTTGCTCCAAATCAGCTCCAAACTGATTGGAATCACTCCCAAAGGTCAGGGATGACCAGAAAAAGTGTTCTCAAGTATTTGGAGAAGATTTGGGATTTTTAATAATTTTAAATGAATTATTAGGGGCAAAATGGTAATTTCCACCTA
>NW_021406282.1:0-289 GCF_001605985.2 Dendrobium catenatum | reverse complement strand
CCCCCCCCCTCTTAGTTAGCCGTTGGGATATAAACTTAGGTCTAACAACCTAATTCATATTTAACAAAATTTCAACATATGCAATGTCGGACACGTGTCAAACACGGACATGCATCCGACACTGCATGGACACGTGTTTGACACGGCATTGGAGTGTCGCAATTTAAAAAATTAAAACTAAAATCGGATATGCGTGTCGCCATTTATTCTCTTCATTATTGAAAATGTCTAGATTAATTGAAATATTAATTGTTGTTTTTTGAAACTTACTAAAAAAAGCTAATGTACT
>NW_021406281.1:0-329 GCF_001605985.2 Dendrobium catenatum | reverse complement strand
GGTAGATAATGCCAACAATATCCCCATTTTTTATAATGGTAAACTTATGTTTGGCTTAATTATAACAAAGGTGCAAATTGACCTTTTATCATAAATGTTTAGCATTAAAATAAATACATATATAATAATTGTAAAATATTTCTTAATGTAATTAGTACTTAAAAAATTCTCCCCCTAAATATATGCATGAGAAAAGAATTATTACAACATATAATTCTTCTCCCCCTTTGACACCATTAAAAAGAATATTAAAAAAAATAGAAAGTTTAAATATTTGGGTCTAATAACCCACGCAAACATATTTACATGCAAAATCTCTCTTCATCTAA
>NW_021406280.1:0-218 GCF_001605985.2 Dendrobium catenatum | reverse complement strand
AGAGCTAAACTTAGGATACCAAATTCCTAAGTTCTGATTACCTAGCAAATATCTTAAAATCCTTTACACTGCTGTCAAATGTGATTCTTTTGGATCTGATTGAAATCTAGCACACAAGAAAACACTAAACATGATATCAGGTTGGCTAGTAATTAGTAAAGTAAAGATCAAATTATCTCTGATCAAAAGATTCTCCCTTAGGATCCTTATCTAACTGA
>NW_021406279.1:0-374 GCF_001605985.2 Dendrobium catenatum | reverse complement strand
TACAATTTGTACTTAGAAAATTTTTGGGTCATTTTTGTTCTCTCCATTGCTCGTTAGGGAAAATAACTGACCAAATTGTCCCATTCGAACTAATTTTGTACTGTATTGTAAGTTTAAAAATATAAATTTTAAGACTCTCCCCCGGTGTGTGTGTGTATGTGCTCAGTTACTAAATTACAATAACACTCTCTCAAACTCAATAAAATAAAAAATACAGACTTCAATTTACAATAAACTATAAACTAGTCTAATTTGAAGTCTTCAATAATAGGAAGTATGATTTTCCTGAAATGTTAGTACACATAAGAGCAAAACAATTCTTTTAATGATATGTTTGGAGAAATAATAATGAAAGCAATAATATTTGGAATCAT
>NW_021406278.1:0-284 GCF_001605985.2 Dendrobium catenatum | reverse complement strand
GTAGTCGGTGGGCGACGTAAGTCAGAAGGACTGCAGTGGGCTTGCGACGTAAGTAAGATGAACCATAGTCGGCGAGCGACGAAGGTCGGAAGGACTGTAGTCGGTGGGCAACATAAGTTAGAAGGATTTTAGTCGACGGGAGACAGAGGTAGGAAGGACCGTGTCATGTAGAATCCAGCAATTGACAGAAATCTAACATCAAATATATGTCTGGCAAAAATCTGACAACATGCAGAAATATGACGTCGAGTAGAAACTTGGTAACGAGCGGAGGTCCGACGTCT
>NW_021406277.1:0-1529 GCF_001605985.2 Dendrobium catenatum | reverse complement strand
ATATTTGGAAGGACATTATTTTCAACTGGATGCATCACAATATTACTACTGATAATTGGGATAGAGACACAAAATTTCAACCTAGTTTATATTCATTGCCAAGTAATTACTAAATACTCCATGACTGGCTGAAGATATAAGATTCGTTTGGGATAGCTTTCGTGCTATTTCTTAAAACTACTTAATTTTTAGTATAAACTTTTCTAATTCAAAAATTTGTGTACTAAAAGTTGTTTTAAAAATCAATAGAAAAGTTGTCTGATCCAAAACAAAGTCATAGTAAGCACTAAGCGCTTGTGCATACAGTAGTATAATTAGTATATTTTAGCCTCTATTTTTTCTACAAGAAATAAATACTTATAAGCACTTCAAATCAAGGCCAGTTGCAACAATCCAATCCAAACAAGAACAAATGATCTATGTGGTTTGAGTAAAAAAGAACTCTATATTAATGATATAGTTTTAGTCTCAATCTCTTTGGTAAACATGGAAGAATTTAGTTAGAATACGAATAAAAGTTTAAAAAATTACATACAAAAAACTAAGAAGTTTAAATATTTTTCTATAGTAATCATGTGGTTCATTCATAAATATTGACTCAATTAGTTACAATTTATACAATTTTCATAATAATCAACATTTTTTTGTCATCATCACTAGTTTTATTGTTGTGATTTTTTTTTTTTGGCATCATTATTTTAAGCATCATTAATTTTATCTTGTATATTTTGGGATCACAATTCAAAATTTTCTCAATTCATTCATCTGAAGAGTTATAAATATCATTTTTCTCATCTAAATTTTCTAACCATGCTTTATTTGACCACCCCGAAATCTTTTATTTTCCTCAAAAAACTAGTACTTCAAATTCATTCTGAACAAGGCTTCTCATAGATCTGAAGTCTCAAATAGAGGATTGAATGAAGTTTCTGTCAAGAAAAAAAAAAAAAAAGGAAGAAAGTCGCAAAAGAGAAGATCACAAGAGAGAAAGAGATTTAGGTTTTGTTGGTGATGGATTTTTTTGTACACATGGTTGTAAGAACATCATTACATTCTTCAGAGTTGTTAGGCTACAAATCAAATTTTCTAGATCTTATAAATCTAGATTTAGTTATTTTGGAGGGTTCAAATCTTGATACCATTTATTATGATAAATATTAAATCTAATTAAATCATGAAAAATTGTTTGAGAGACCATAAAAATGAAATTAAAAAGTTAGTAAAATTATCTGGCTCAGAAAAATTGTTTGTGATATTTAGTCCAAATCATCAAACCAAACAACCACTTCAGGTTGTCTCAAAAGATAGTTGAAGATTAAGACGGCCGGAAAAGAGTAGAGAATATCATATTTTCCAACAGTATATTCCCACAAAACATACAACCATAGTATTCCCACCATAGTATTCCAAAGAATTCATTTTTCCTTATTGGAGTTGTTTCCTATCACACCCAGCCAGTGTGTAAACGTCGTTAAGTAACAAATCAACAGTATTGTTACATCACGCGAAAATTATCTTGATTGGGCACG
>NW_021406276.1:0-215 GCF_001605985.2 Dendrobium catenatum | reverse complement strand
TAGAAAACTCCAAATTGACCAAACTCAATTGCATTCACCTCGAAATCAATTCTAGTATTTATCACAAATTTCAAACCTTCAAAAATCAGTCAAAGTCAAAAAGTCAACTTTTTGGTCAAACCTAGGTCAAATCTTCGAACCTTCATAACTAAGTGTAGAAAAATCTGATTTCAGCGTACTACCTTCTAATTGATCGTATTAAGGTCTAGCATTTT
>NW_021406275.1:0-201 GCF_001605985.2 Dendrobium catenatum | reverse complement strand
AACCGTCCAGGACGATCCAATTTGGTCTGATCGTCCTTGGACGATCTGTGTATTATAAAGCTGATTTCAGTCGTTTTGAAGAGAGAGTAAAATCAAAATTAAAAATTAAAATATCTGAGGAGAGAGAAATTTGGCAAAAGTTGATTTTCGGACGACACGGAGCTGTTTTTGTCCGAAGAGACTGTTCAGAATATTGCTGTA
>NW_021406274.1:0-338 GCF_001605985.2 Dendrobium catenatum | reverse complement strand
TAATAGTAGAGACACCTAGGAAAAATAATTAAGGAAATGTCTAAAAAACTTAGAAAATTCATAGGGGATTTTACACACACCCAATAGGGGTGAAACATGAACATAGTAAACTTAGTGACATCAGACACCTTATGTTTAAATTTGACTCAATTTAAAGGTCATTATGTTAGAAAATTAAACATGTCAAATTGCAGCCCTTTTAAGGACTTAGAAAATTCAATAAATCATCATAAATTTATATTAATTCCAAAAAATACCCATAATACCTCTAATCAACAATATTTCAACTCTTAATCATTGAAAAATTAAAATTACTTTAATTTGACATTAAAATCCAT
>NW_021406273.1:0-369 GCF_001605985.2 Dendrobium catenatum | reverse complement strand
TTGATCTCCCTATCAAGGTCTTCCTTCAACTGGGTAATCTCTTTGATCTTGTTCTTACTCCAAAAAATAAAGCCTTAAGGGTTCTTTGACCTTTTTTCTGAAGTTTAACAGATTCTGTACCCACATCATTAACCTGCCACTTTTGTTTCACCAACTGCCAAGCCATAGGATAACTAGCCCATACATCTTCAAACTTTATCCAATGAGAGTAGACCCTCTTCACTTCCCCAAGAAAACTACACAAAATGGGACAATGGTCGGATGCAAGTCTAGTCAGATGCTTAACCTTCAACCCCTGAAAAGAGTCAGGAATGGAGGAAGACAATAAAAATCGGTCCAATCTTGAAAAAATCCGACTTCTAATATCCT
>NW_021406272.1:0-226 GCF_001605985.2 Dendrobium catenatum | reverse complement strand
GATGAGTCAGGATATCTCCCAGGAAGTATCTGGAGTCCTTTCAGTGGGCTGGAAAAGATTGGATTGGGCTGGGTTCATTAAGTTGACGGATTTGACCATTTAGAGCTCATTTGAACTTTTGGACGAGCTAAGGAGCATGCCAAGGCTCGGGCTGGATCTGGCTGAGTCCCAGGTGACTTCTAGGATCAATTAGGATACCTGGATGGGTCTGGTCTAGTCTAGGAAG
>NW_021406271.1:0-281 GCF_001605985.2 Dendrobium catenatum | reverse complement strand
AGTTGTTGTATTTGTTGCATATTTGATTCTTCTTCTTAAAAGAGATGGATACATCTACTTGCATGATATCTCCATGGTTGTTAGTTGTGTTTACCATATGCCTTCCATTTGTGTTTGCTAATGATTCGTTGAACTCGTTGCATGTGGATCTCAATAATCTATAAGAGATTGATGTGTGTATTTATAGATTTATTGTTGACTGTCGGAATGACTACAACCATTGCTAATTTTTTCACATACATCCATCAGCAACCTACTATGATCATTGTATGTTTCCTTTT
>NW_021406270.1:0-325 GCF_001605985.2 Dendrobium catenatum | reverse complement strand
AGACCACCATATGAGGCCATGAGTCTTGCCGGACCACACTTTATGCTCTGTGTTCCACCGAACCACCACTTGATGCCCTGAGCTCCGGTGGATGACCATTTGAGGCCTTAAGTTTGATCAGACCACCACTTGAGGCCTTGAGCTCCACCAGATAACCACCCGATGCCTTGAGTTCCACCAGACATCCACTTGAGGCCCTGAGTTCCTCCAAACCACCACTTGACGCCGTGAGCTACGCCGGACTTCCACCTGACATCCTAAGCTTCGCTGAACTGCCACGTAACATCCTTAGCTCCACTGAACCATCGCTTGATGCCCTGAGTTC
>NW_021406269.1:0-364 GCF_001605985.2 Dendrobium catenatum | reverse complement strand
TGCATGATTTTCTTGAGCTTAAAAGAAGGGAGGAATGCTGATAGAAAATGATTTAGAAAATTAAATTAGCTTTTTTTTCCCTTTAAATTTCGTTTAGGACAATTTTTTATTGCTTTCTACAATAGGTCTTAAGTGCAAAATTTATTTGAAAATAGAAAAAAAAGTGGAAAAAAATTATCCTAAATAAAACCTTCGTTTTTATATGCAACAAGCTTCATTCTTCATCTTTAGTCTTCGTGGCATCAATTAAAGAGAAAAAAAAAATGTTCTTACTAGAAATGTAAATGAGTAAGGAGAGAGAGAGAAAGAGAAAAAAGTGATTTGAGAGTAAGGATTTTATTTTATTTTTAATATTTAGAGCATA
>NW_021406268.1:0-309 GCF_001605985.2 Dendrobium catenatum | reverse complement strand
GGACAGATGATATAGATACAACGAATTGACTAGACGATACGATTGACTGAACTGATAGTATTGATTGATAGACACTGCTACGATTGATAGATATTGGCTTCCAGTCACTTACTGATTTGATTGCTGAGGCATATTGATTTATCGATGTTTTTACCCCTGTATTGATTATTGACTATTGATTTCCGTACTGCATTGATTACTGATTTGATTTCCGCTGTGTAGACTTGATTTCATTGACTATGGATTTCCGCATTGCATAGACTCATTGACCGTTGATTGATTTGATTTGATTGACCTGCATATTGATAG
>NW_021406267.1:0-356 GCF_001605985.2 Dendrobium catenatum | reverse complement strand
TTGTAAACGCACTTATTTGGCAACTCTAAAACACTCAGAGATATTTTTGTAAGAAGACCCTACAGTAATTGTTGGCTCGTTTATTAAGCTAATGATCATCTAGAAAGAAAAGGTCATTAATTGCTTGATAAGGCTCATTTGTTTAAAGCTTGATATGCATCAAATTAATCAAACATGAACCAAACACAAATCAAACATAAGCATTTATGATTTTAAACGAACAAAGCTTGAACAAAAATATAAAAGCTAGAATCAAGATCAAATAGAGATTGAACAACCTAATAATAAAAGAGCACAATCAATAGCAAGCAACTATTCAGCTCGGCTCGGCTCGGTTTATTTTTAGCCATATTCTC
>NW_021406266.1:0-247 GCF_001605985.2 Dendrobium catenatum | reverse complement strand
ACTGGCTTCCTGAAGAACACACTTCATTTTAAGGTAGTAATACACAAATTTCTTTGATAGAATGATGTTCAATTGCTGTTTTACTAAGGCTTCGTTTGGGATGGTTTTTTTACACTTTTTAAAGCAGCTTTCTAGTACAAAAATTATAATATTTGTACTAAAAAGCTGCTTTAAAAAGCAACAAAAAGCCGCCCCAAACGAAGCCTAAGCGACTGTTGTACTACTAAAATTTTTGTAGGGTTTTGTT
>NW_021406265.1:0-255 GCF_001605985.2 Dendrobium catenatum | reverse complement strand
TGACATTTGATCATGCATATTGACATGTGATTGATTGTTTTGTGTGTTTTGTATGGATTTCGACGAGTTTTGATTTGGATTTTGATCGATTTAGTTTGCGTTGTTTTGTTTCGTACCTGTAGGGAAATGTCGGGACGACATTTTTCTAAGGTGGGGAGATTGTGAGACCTCGTTCCCTTACTGTTCCTCTCTGACTTGGATTTTCCTCTCAGGATCGGCCGGGACGATATTGAGATCGTCCAGGCCGATCTGTAC
>NW_021406264.1:0-276 GCF_001605985.2 Dendrobium catenatum | reverse complement strand
CTCAGCAACCAGAGGACAAAGAGCTGTCAATTTCCAGCTCTCCCAATCTGATGAACTCAAGTGATCAGATTAAAGTCTTCTCAAGTGATAAAGGATCAATATACTACATACATTCGGTACTATCAATTGAATCCAGAACCTGCAAGTCATTCAACAAATCCGTAAAGCACAAAGCGAGGATCGAAGGAATTTTTCTTCAATAAGTCCGTCAAAGCACAAAGCAAAGGACCGAAGAAATGTATCCCAAAGTTCACACAAAGCCCAAGGCTGAACTAA
>NW_021406263.1:0-298 GCF_001605985.2 Dendrobium catenatum | reverse complement strand
TCGGGCTCGTATATCCTGCAATTAGGAGCGGCGGCCTCGCGGAGTCGGGGGAGGAGATTGGCCTTGGCTCCCTCAGAACCGTCGTCATTTTTAATGGTGACGTGATTGTCATCCTGTCGTAAGTTAGCAGATGGCCCAATTAGGTCCGATTGGGGGTGGCCGGCGATAATCTCACCCTTGCGATTAATATTAAGGCAACGGAGGACCCGCTGCTTTCCCCAGGTTGTGAGAAACGGGGAATCGAAGTCATGGAGATTAGACCGGAACGAAACTCGACGCCGCAACCGTGGTTCTGGTG
>NW_021406262.1:0-240 GCF_001605985.2 Dendrobium catenatum | reverse complement strand
TTATCATGGATGGCTTATCCAATTGTTTTGATTTAGCCGCTGCTAACAAAGATTTTAATGGCATTTCTACTGGCAATTGCTCTATTTCCCACCTTTTGTTTGCGGATGATCTGCTTGTCTTTGGTCTGGCCACAATCAAGAACGCTCAAGCCCTTAACTGCATTCTTAAAGTTTTTGGGGAGGTCTCGGGGCTATATACAAATCCTGCCAAAAGCTCAATCCTTATCTCCAAAGATACCA
>NW_021406261.1:0-1392 GCF_001605985.2 Dendrobium catenatum | reverse complement strand
AACTTGTTTATTTTTCAGATAATAGATAACATTTTGCTGGATGGGGCATCTATTGATTAAATTTGCATGTTAATTATCTTTAGACTTGAGAGAGGGGAGGCTGGTTCTGACCAACTGGTGTAGTCTTAGAGGGCTAACGTTTTGTCCCAATCCACTTGGTCACTGGCTTTGGTCCTTGAAAGTTGCATATGATGGAGAAGAACCCGACGGTGGTCTACGTAGCAAGCATTGAATGGGTTTTACCATCTGCCTGAATTTTCATTCTATTTAACATAGAGGTCTGAGTTTACTTTGTGAAGTAGGAAAACCATAATGATGTGTTAAGGGTAACCCCACTGAATCTTAGATTTTAAATATTTTCTCCAGCGAATAAGAAGGCTTTTCTTGTACTTTTCTGTAATTTTTTTTTTCTTTTGTTAATTACTCATTTGCGCATTAAGAAGGTTACAAATTCCTCTTGCGTAAATGCTTGATTTACTAAGGATGATGAAAATGTAAATTCACAACCATTTATGCATTGGAGAGATCGTTTCTTATTTTGTGCCGAAACAATCTTTAAAGCGCAAGACGAAACGGATGAAATTAAAGGACATTACTTAGAAATTTTACGAGCACATGTTTCTCATTTAGTTGGTTAAATTACAAATGCAGTTTAGAAAATCAAGTGATACGCACATGTTCAAGTTTAAAGTTAGGTGAATAAACTTCATTCTCCCATGCAATAATAAGATGTAGTTGAGACTTAAATTTGAAGGTAATAAATAATAATTAAACTCAGAGTACTATAGGGATCTAAGTTTTAGTAAACAAATAAATTGATAACGCAAGTGTATATATAAAAATTATAATATCTAGATGAATGATTGTAAAACTAGGAAAATACGATGAGAAATGACTATATTATAGAGACAATGGGAATGCTACCTGTTGAATTCAAGGTAGTGGGAAATAAACTTATGTTTGGGCGCACCCGTGCTACGGATGAAAATGAGTTAATTGAATTGAGCTGAAAGGAATATGAAGGAAAGGGTAAAATATAGACCAAAGGCAATATGACTAAACGTTATGAAAAAAGACTCCTAAAAACTATAGTTTACATCTTAGGTAGCACTTTACATGAATGAGTGTAGTAGGATTCATAAAGCCAAGTATAATTTACATCCCATGAAGTTGTGTTGCTGTTAATAATGATTATGATATTTTGAATATATTTTCAAAAGTAATATTGTAAGCCACTCAATCACATATTGTATTTATTACTGGAAACTCATAAAAGCTTGCATTTGGAGCAAAGCCATCATCCAAGAAATGGAAATTGGAATAATAGAATAAGGCTGTTATAATTTTTTTTTTGGCCCCCTTTGATGATTGAGGGTTTCAACCTTATTATGA
>NW_021406260.1:0-259 GCF_001605985.2 Dendrobium catenatum | reverse complement strand
TTAAATTGTTCCTTGAATTGAGAGGGAGTGATTGTAAATGAGTGAATAAAAACACACACACACACTTAAGGAGAATTTACAAATTTTGTACTGATCGTACGGATGAATATAATTCATACGGGACGATCAGGTCAGTTTTCTCCCCGTAAGAGCAATGGAACGAACAGGAGTTGGAGGTAATTTTTCTAAGTCCTGATCGTCCAGAAATAAATTATTTTCGTCCCAGGACGAGATAGGCTCTGTAAAAATTTTGTTCAGA
>NW_021406259.1:0-473 GCF_001605985.2 Dendrobium catenatum | reverse complement strand
ATTGAAAGAAAACAATTTGAAGACACGTTTTAAATGAAGCAGTTAGTTTAAACTATAAAGGTAGGAGTTCTCCTGAAAGGAAAAATGATTCTCTCTACCTAGCAGTTTTCAACTCAAGGTTTCGTGGAGGAAGACGGAGCTATTTGGCCGATGATGCCTGCAGCTGGTTGGAGAGGACCGAGCCTTAGCTGGGCTTCAGAGTGACGAGCAAAAGGGGACGGGTGGAGCAGAGATTCGGGAGTTTATTTGTGGTTACGGGCTCGGACGGGGGAAGCTTGGACGGAGCTTTGTGGAGTGGGAGGTCTGAGAAGATTTGGGAACTAGAAGAGAGAGTTTAAGCGCTGAACCGTGAAGTTCTGAGAGCGAGAGGGAAAAAAAAAAGTCCAAACTCCTTCGTTCTGGTTCATTTTATCAGAGAAAATTGAGAGGAGGCCAGCTACACTTGAAACGACGGAAGGAGGGGAAGGGGAAGC
>NW_021406258.1:0-261 GCF_001605985.2 Dendrobium catenatum | reverse complement strand
AAGTGGTGCAAAGTTCTAGTATAGTTTAATAGAAGACACCGAATTAAATGCATAGTAAATGATGCAAAGTTCTACTATTAGTAAGGCCATTGACATTCCACTCTAAGGACGAGATCTGCAGTTAGCTTAAAGTGGCTAAGATTAATGCAGTAAATGGTGATTAGCAGAAATAACAAAGAGGTGGATAAGTGGCAGTAAAGTGGTGATTGACTGCTAGTATAGTTTAATAGAAGACACTGAATTAATTAGGTTTTAAAATCT
>NW_021406257.1:0-318 GCF_001605985.2 Dendrobium catenatum | reverse complement strand
GAAAGAGCCTATAGGATAATTGATTGAGTCTTAGAATTTATAGGAGGTGTAATTTTATGAATTATGCGCCTTATGATTGATGTGTTTTATCTCAGGAGTATGGATCCTGAGCAGAATGTCACTGATGGCATTAATATGGAGGAAGGGAGGGAGCTACCAAATGTAGCAGAACCTCAGAGAAACAATAGCATGGAGTCATTCAATCAGATGATGGAAGACTCAGATGATTAGGACTTCCCAAAATCAGGGAAGTGGCAGTGGAGGTGGAGGTCGGCCTATGGATAAGAGCCTGAAGTTGTTTCAGGATATGAAACCTCC
>NW_021406256.1:0-436 GCF_001605985.2 Dendrobium catenatum | reverse complement strand
GGGGTGAAAAGTGGAGTGGACTTGCTTTCCTAGTTGTTAGGCATCACAAAGGTGGTCTTTTGAAAACTTGAGTTTGGGGACACCTCTAACTAGGTCTTTTTGGGTCACTTTCCTAAGGGTTTTCATACTTGTATGACATAATCTCTGGTGCCTTAACCATGAATCATCAACAACCTTTTTTAAGCAAAATGAAGCAGCGCATTCAATTTTATTTAAATAAAGCATGTACATATTGTTGATCCTTTTTTCCTGAAAAATAGTGTTGTTACTTAAACTTACAATGCATGAATTTTCAAAGAATTGCATGAGAAAGCCTTTGTCGTAGAGTTGACTGTTGCTGAGCAGTTTGGGCTTTAATCCATCTACAAGAAAAATATTTTCAATCATAAGTTTTTGGGCATTACCAATTATACCTAAGCCTACCACCTTCCTGGTG
>NW_021406255.1:0-447 GCF_001605985.2 Dendrobium catenatum | reverse complement strand
GTTCATGGTCTACCATTTTTTTAAATTAAATTTTAGATATTTTTTGGCGAAAAATCGTTGGAAATATATACCGTCGGAAAATACCATCGAAAAATTTTTTTGATGCCTGTTTTACCAGCGACAAATTTGTCGTCGAAAAGCCGCCAGAAATTTATAAAACCTCCAAAAAAAGCCCATTTTCCACCGGAAAATGCCACCGGAAATGATTAATTTTCCTATAGTGATGCCTCAACTCATCCTTTAATCCTCAAAAAGATCTATAACATTTTGAACCTGATGATATTCTAATAGAGGTATGGAAATTCTTAGGGGATGAAGGTATTTCTTGGCATACTAAACTTTTTAATACTTTTTGAAGACTAAAAGATGCCAGATGAGTGGAGAATGAGTTTGTTAATTCTATTTTTAAGAATAAAGGTGATGCACAAGAATGTGTGAATTATAGAG
>NW_021406254.1:0-391 GCF_001605985.2 Dendrobium catenatum | reverse complement strand
TATTATTGTGCAAAGTGTGAGTGCCTTCAAATGAATATAACATAGTTTCCATTATTTTTAAATAAAAATTTGAATATAATTATTCATTCTTAGCTTGAATAGAAAGGGGGAGAAAATATAATTATGTGTTTGAAATTTAAAAAGACTCGAGCGTCATATTTAGAATATGATACTTATTCGAATAAGGATCGAACATTTATTTCAAAAACAAGATTTGACCATTACATATAAAAATAAATTTGAAAGCATGCTTCAAATAATATCCAAACCTCATTTTACATATTCCATTGTGTTCAAATGTGATTAAATTCATGTTGAAACTCACCTCTCTACTCTTTCAATTTCTATAAACATAATAATATAGATGAGTTGAAGTCAATGAAGATTGATA
>NW_021406253.1:0-576 GCF_001605985.2 Dendrobium catenatum | reverse complement strand
AAGTCGGCTTCAGTTGCTCAACCTTGGTGTACCTTTTGATTCAAATCTTGAACAAATTGTATGGTCGTATTTTGGCAGATGGTGGCACCTCCGAAAACCTATGAAAGCAACAATATAACGGAAAAAAAAATAGAGCCACTAATCTTTAGAATTTTGTATGTAATGAGTTGTTTACCAGTGATGCACATCCATTAAGTCATTTACTCTACAATGGATTAAAGAGAGAGTACTATTAAGGGATCTTAAAAAAAAAAGCCACACATAAGCAAAACATTGAAAACATTTTAGTTTTCATCATGTATGCCATTAAACAAATAGCTCATACAAGCCACAAAAAGAAAGTTTGTCCTCTTCTTTCTAATGAAAGCTAATTCATAGAATTTCTTAATTGAGAATTACTGAGCTTATTATTCTAGAGTCAAAAACTGCTACCATCCTGAAATTTGAATTGACCTTTTTATTCCCATTGTATAATTTAACGTCAAATGATCAAAGTGCTACTCAATTATTGCCAAAATTAATGTCGTTGTTCTTGGTTTATTGATGTGAAACATAAATGCCATATACTTGCCTAGG
>NW_021406252.1:0-203 GCF_001605985.2 Dendrobium catenatum | reverse complement strand
AATTTTATCTTCTACTGGAGCTACTCCAACTTTTTCTCCATCTGGAACGAATAGGAACTAGCTTGAAAAAATTTTTTCTAAGTCCTATTCGTCCAGGACAAAATTAAAAATCGTCCGGATGATTTGTTCTCTGTAAGATTTTCATCCAGATGAAATTAAATTATCATACATGACGATTTGCTCTCTGTAAAATTTTCGTCCAG
>NW_021406251.1:0-222 GCF_001605985.2 Dendrobium catenatum | reverse complement strand
CATTTGAGCCAACCTCACTCAAACATTTTAACTATTAGCTTAAAAAGAAAATCTAAAACTAATAAAAAACCTTAAATCATGACTCAAAACTTTTATTTTAGGCAAACATAGAAAAAATCATTTCTCACAAAACAAAATATAAAACTAACAAAAAACCTATTCATTCTTCAAATATAAATGGTGGAATGTTT
Source organism: Dendrobium catenatum (assembly GCF_001605985.2). Lineage (NCBI taxonomy): Eukaryota > Viridiplantae > Streptophyta > Magnoliopsida > Asparagales > Orchidaceae > Dendrobium > Dendrobium catenatum. The sequence continues at coordinate 31 of NW_021406251.1, read as the reverse complement.
TTTTTTTTTTGGGTAAGATCTAAGCTTGCAT
>NW_021406250.1:0-358 GCF_001605985.2 Dendrobium catenatum | reverse complement strand
CGGTTGAGTGGATAAGACAGTTTTAAATATGGATTTCGTCTGTATGAATTTTTGGTTCGTCCAGACGAACAGATATCGTTTCATTGTAGGGGACGGTTTTCAAGAGGCATTAAAACGAGTTACTTTTTGATCGTCTATACGAAATATTTTTCTTCTCTACGATTAGTTAAGTCAAAAAGCCTATACGAAGAGACGCATCGTAAGTTATGTTGATTACAAAAAGTCGTTACATTTTGGACAAATTTGATCGTCTATACAAAATTTTTTCGTCCAAACGAACGATGATTTTCGTCCAGGACGAACGTATCGTTTTTCTTTAAAAATGAAGGCTTTCTAACTTAACAATCACACTTTCAAA
>NW_021406249.1:0-401 GCF_001605985.2 Dendrobium catenatum | reverse complement strand
TATCCCCATATCAAGGCGGAGAAGCCTTTACAAAACTCTCTTCCATCAATCCCCGGTGCGGCAGAGAACCGTCATCCTTTCACAACATCAAAGTGTAGGCAGAGAATCTTCCTCTTTTCACACCCTTGAAATGTAGGCAGAGAACCTTCTTCTGTTCTCACTCTCCAAGTGTAGGCAGAGAATCTTTGGCTGTTCACACTCTCCAAGTGTAGGCAAAGAACCTTCGGCTGTTCACATTCTCCGAGTGTCGACAAAATAACCAGATCTTCTTCAAAGATCTTCGCATGAGCAATCTAGAAAGATAAGAGAAAGAGTCAAGAAACACAAATCACACACATATATCCTTACCTTTGAGTAACCTTGTGAACCCTTCACACTCCACTAGGAAGAAATGTCTCTCA
>NW_021406248.1:0-558 GCF_001605985.2 Dendrobium catenatum | reverse complement strand
AGCTCAGCAAGACATCACTCACCAATCAAAATCATCAGAAATACATATCAGAAAATAGCCATACTGAAATCGCAGAACAGATACTTGATCAACATAAATCAAACAACTAATACAGAAAACTGACGTCATTTCAAATCAGAGTTCAGAACAGATATCATAAAGCTTTCAAGTCACAGAGCAGCCAGAATCGTACGGAATAACCAGAATCGTACAGAAATCAGATAAAATCACATTCATATCAAATAATTCTAATTAGATATTCATAAAACGGATCAGATAAGTCACAGCACAGATTATCAAATATCAACCATCAGATTACAGATTTCATTTCAGATTCCCAGACCCTTACAAAATCTCTACGGACTCTGGCCCCTTATGCCTCCCTTCCCTGACACTTACAGAATCTCGACGGATTCTGGCCCCTTATGTCTCCCTTCCCTGACACTTACAGAATCTTGACGGATTCTGTCCCCTTATGTCTCCTTTTGTGCTTATAGCACCAGAACAGAACAGATATTCGGAATTCCGGAACAGAACTTATTTTCAAATGTCAGAGCT
>NW_021406247.1:0-387 GCF_001605985.2 Dendrobium catenatum | reverse complement strand
CAATTTCATGGCTTTCAGGCCCGGAAGATTCAAAATCCGATTTGTGTGCATTCAGTGCAATTATTTTCTCCTTTTTCTTTTCGCCTGCATCAACATTTCTTTGATTCACCCCTTGCTCGTAAGCAATGAGTGAGCCAAGTAAGTTATCAATGGAATAGATATTAAAATCCTTAGATTCAGTGATGGCAGTAATTTTTATATCATAAGACGAAGGAAAGCATCTCAAAATCTTGTTAACTTTTTCATAATTCAAAAGTTCCTTTCCTAGTGCATGCAATGAAGTAACTATCTGAGTAAACCTAGTTTACATGTCAGAAATTGATTCATTAGGTTTCATACGAAAAAGTTCGAAGTCATGCAAGAGAAAGTTCAAACGGGATTGTTTAA
>NW_021406246.1:0-703 GCF_001605985.2 Dendrobium catenatum | reverse complement strand
CAAATTCCATGTGATTGATGCGGACACTTCGTTCAAGGCATTATTGGGTCGCCCCTGGCTTCATGAATACGGCGTTGTCCCTTCAACATTACACCAGTGTATGAAGTATCTGAAGGAAGGAGAAGAATTCAGAATTTCTGGTGATATTCAGCCCTTTGCAGTACACGAAGTAACAGTTTATGAAGATGCTAAGTACTTCATGCCAAAGAAGCAAAAGTCGTCAAGTTCTCTTGAGGCTAGAGCATTAAATTCAAAGGCTGCAAAGAAACCCAAGCAAGAAGATGAGAAGAAGCGTGCGGGGATAAAGAAGGCAGCGCCGACTCTTCCCAAGGCACCGACCATTCCCAAAGAGAAGAAACATGTACCTCATCTTGGAAGTGACACGGATGAAGATGATGTTACTCCTACAAAATCTCAAAAAATATGCCAGTCCGCGGACGAATGGAGTAGGCATGTTGAATTTTCAAATGATGATTATGACTACGACTCAATCTACATGAACTCAGTGCAGAGTGTGTTCTCCAAAAGAATAGACAGTCTGTCAATTTCAGACAGCGTACTCGTAGTCACACGTGTTCCTTTACAACACTTCAAAGAAATCATTTCACGCGAGGTGCATAGGATTGAAGAACTCTCCACTCTCTATCTGCCTCCTTTGAAGAAGGGGACTGCACCTGGAAATGCATTATATTCAACAGGAGTT
>NW_021406245.1:0-440 GCF_001605985.2 Dendrobium catenatum | reverse complement strand
CGAAGAAAGCTAACGAACGGAGTAAGATACAAATAAAAAGCGGTGAAAAGAGAAAGAACGAAAATTCGATACGAAAAGGGGTGTAGGTATTGTTGTTATTGGATACACTTCGTAGAAGTCAAGTGCATCCTATTATATCAACAATACCCTTTGCTGTTCCCACTCCAAATGAGGCACTTGATACGATTAAGACATCTACCTACAACACATTCTAAACAAATCTTATAACGACTAAGAGGATATGGACTCTCAATTCTAAATTCAAAATAAGGGTTTCTTTTGTTTTGTATCTCTCCCAAAATTCTATACTTTTAGAGGCTATCACTAAAGGAATCTAACCCAAACAAGTAAGAACTATCTTACTCCCAAAAAGGCATTAGAGATCTTCTAGCTCCAAGCTTCTTAAGATCTCAAACTCCAAATCTATCTTATGGAAAGAG
>NW_021406244.1:0-848 GCF_001605985.2 Dendrobium catenatum | reverse complement strand
CATATAAGTTTTTATTGACAACTTTTTCGTTCATTTTTTTCAAAATTTTTTTGATAAATTTATTTATTTTGTAATACTTTCACTTTAAATATCTTTGTTTAAATGTTAATTTTGAATAAATTTTGATTGTACCAATCAATTGGGCTGTGCTATTGCCTCAGACCAAAATTCCGTTGATTGAGTCAATGTGATGTAAATTTATACAGCATAATAACTTTGTAAATTTATCGTCTTATAAATTTGGCAGTGTCTCTTTATCTGTTTTATATGTTGAGTAGTGTAAGAAGTGAAAAAAGACAAGGAGAGAGTGTTAGAAGAGTGATATATACATTCTTTTTATTTTGTTAGAATATTTCTTGATGTGATGCGGCTCCATGGATTTTTTTTTCAATTTTGAGTTTTTCATGTCAAGATTTTTTGGGACGGTTTTTTTACTGGTTTTTAAAGCACATTTTTAGTACAAAAATTAAAAATTAAACTGGAAATGAAATCTAAATCTTGACATTCTTCTGCTATTGTTTTTTTCTTATTGGTTTTATTGTGTAGTTTTCCTTCTTCCCATCAACGCAATTACATGTCAGTCATATTTTCATCAAATCATAAAAAATATTGGGAAGTAATTAGATCCTATTAAAACTTCATTTGGGCTCATTTTCTTACTGTTTTTTAAAATAATTTTTTAGTACAAAAATTTATTAAAAATTTACTTTAAAAAATAGAAAAAAATTATCCCAATCATAGCCTAAAGCACCCAAAAGCATTGCTTGTACGTACATTGTCCCATCTAAGACACCATAAAGGCCAGTTGATCAGTAGGGCTGCAAGCGAACCAAACGTTCGGCGAGCTA
>NW_021406243.1:0-354 GCF_001605985.2 Dendrobium catenatum | reverse complement strand
CTTCGTTGTTTACCTACTTCTTATGATGCTAAAATTACTGCAATTATAGAGTCTAAATATCTAAAAATTTATTCTACTGACAATCTTCTTGGTTCACTCATTGCTTATGAGCAAGGAGTAAGTCAAAGAAAGATTGATGCAGGTGAACCACAAAAGGAGAAGAATATTGCACTGAAAGTGGAAGAGTCAGAGAGTGAACACTCACAACCTGAGGATGAAGACGATATTGCATTGATGACTAGACAATTCAGAAGCTTTTTAAAGAGGAAGCAGAAGAGATGCCAGCAATGGAATAGAGGTAAGTTTAACAGAAATGACAAGGTTTCTAATGAAGTGATTTGTTATGAATGTAGG
>NW_021406242.1:0-279 GCF_001605985.2 Dendrobium catenatum | reverse complement strand
TTTGTATAATTTGTATCTCTAAAAAATTTGAATAAAATTAAGTTTATTTATCCTGCAAAACCCCGCTCTCCCTTCTCTCACTCTCCCTCTTAATCCAAGATGAGCAATAACTTCTTCCGACTCAAGAATCCCAACACTTGATATATTATCTCTTTTCAAGTTTTTCACGAGAAAAATCTCATGTCTCATACATGCCACATCAACATATATTTGTGCACAATATTTTTATATAACATTAAAATGATAACTTTTTTGATAATTTTAATGCTAATATGCTCC
>NW_021406241.1:0-414 GCF_001605985.2 Dendrobium catenatum | reverse complement strand
AGATATATTTTATGGAAGGAGTTTTTGAAAAATTATTGATTCTTTCTCTAATTTTTTCCTTGATTTAGATCTTGAATCAAAAAGTTTTTGCCTTTTTAAAGAACTTGAGTTGGGATTATCAAATTATGAATTTCTATACTATTCTGGACTATGTGTTGTCAATCCAATTCTACTAAGTTTTTGATTAAAACCAAGAGGTAACTTTTTTATTTTAAAAATATTTGTTTTTTACTAGATCAGGAAATGTTTTCTTTTTTTCTTTTAATCATTTTGCTTTTGTTTGTGCCTCCTCTCTTTTTGATAATGTCAAAGGGGGAGAATGTATTGTTGAATTTTTGTACTCTTATCGTATTTGTATCTTATTTTCAAAAAATTAGAAACAACAAAAATATTTTCATCTCCCCTATTTTTTAA
>NW_021406240.1:0-200 GCF_001605985.2 Dendrobium catenatum | reverse complement strand
CCTAATAGGCTAAACTTATAGGATTGAAAATTTATCTCTATTACCATAGTCAAATTTAAGCAAGAACTATATCTATGACCCTAAAGGGCTAAGATGATTGTTTAATTTGGTATTTAACCATGATAATTTGTATAAAAATTTATTAATTTTAGAATTAAAGCTAGAATAATAATTGATATATCTTTTTAAGGAAATAAGAT
>NW_021406239.1:0-322 GCF_001605985.2 Dendrobium catenatum | reverse complement strand
TGCCTATATATATATGAGATGCTTTGAGATGAAATGGTTGGTGAATATTGAGAGCAAAATTGCTTTAGCCTGCGGGTTCTTCTTGGAATAGCTTGCGAGCTTTGTTCCATCTTCTTTCTCCTCTAGGGAATACTTGCGAGATCCTTCCCACCCTTCGTCTGGGCTTCTAACCTCTTTCTTCTCTACACAAGTTCCACTACACCTGTATCTTTCTTTTGAATTGTTAAAAAAGGGGTTGATTCAAGAAAGTTTGAGTCACTGTGCTGTGCCTTCTTTTGCTAAGTTCAAAAAAAGATGGAACATGGAGGATGTGTGTGGATAG
>NW_021406238.1:0-325 GCF_001605985.2 Dendrobium catenatum | reverse complement strand
AAATTATTAAATATTATGGAGACTTATAAATTTTAGACATTAAATTTGAAAAATGATACTTTTTAGTGCTATAAAAAAATATAAAACATGTAATAAATAAGTGAAAATAAATAATAAATATAATCCAACTTAGTCCATATCTACGATATTATAATCACTTGGTTCTCAATTGTCTTCGCCTCTCCTTCTCACTTTTGACTCTTGGAATCCAAAATTTTCCCTGCAGCATACCATTTCACCTATAAATACCAGAATGCAACAGAGAAGAAGCTCACATCATAAACAAACCAAATTTCCTCAGCTCAGTTCTGATCAGTTCTCAGAT
>NW_021406237.1:0-427 GCF_001605985.2 Dendrobium catenatum | reverse complement strand
AACTTCCATAGCCTATCACCCTATGAAAAACTTAGAAGAGTAAGTAAAGCGTGTGCTGTTAAACTCCCTAATGATAATTCATCTTTATAAAATTGATACATCATAAGCACTATATATATGCTTGCATCATACCAATTCAACATACTTAGTTGTGCATGCTTTCCTATTCATAGGCTCCACGTTACACATAATATTAACTACACATATGACCACCATATGCATTAAATGAATACTTGTTATATTGAAAATATTATGAAATTATTTATGAAGAGAACTCAATAGTATTTCATATTTCATTTACCATGAATCCAAAATTAGAGATTTTAGTCAGACATTAAAAATAAGTAAAGCATATTCATTTTCATTAATTGTATAAAAAAAGAAAGTATAAAAAAAAAAGATATCACCAGATTGTTTAATGATCTCC
>NW_021406236.1:0-396 GCF_001605985.2 Dendrobium catenatum | reverse complement strand
AAGTACAACACATATTTTTGCGATAAATTTTCACAGATATTATATAAAGCAACATGTCAAATATAATTTGTATATATGATTTACAAGAATGAGATTCATTTAATTTAGCAAAATCAAAGCGTATGAATTTAAATTCTCTAACACATAAATATGAACTAGTGAACACTAAATCATGGTAGAGTTAGTTCTATCACATGTTGATTTCATTATGAATAACAACTAAGATTTACTACAGGTGTGTGATCATGCTAAAGAATTTAATATAGGATTTATAATCTAAATAATTATACCTAATACAAATTGCACAGATTATGTCCCTGACAAAGAAGAGTACTCCTAAACTATCTTCTTATAAAGTCAAGCTAGCTAAAGAAATGAAAATGCTAGGATCTATCA
>NW_021406235.1:0-240 GCF_001605985.2 Dendrobium catenatum | reverse complement strand
TCGGCGGAGCTCAGGGCCTCAGGTGGTGGTCAGACGGAACTCGGCGGTGGTTGAGGAGACAAGGAGGTAAGAGCGATCTCCGGTCTCTCTATTTTTTCCTTAGGCTTAGGGGTCCCTTTTCAAGAGGAAGGAGGGTCTATTTATAGATTTCCTAAAGTGTCGTGGCCCGTAAATAGGAGGAAGATCAAGCGTAAATGCGGAGTAGTTTGGATGGACGATCAATGTTGAATCCCCTGATCA
>NW_021406234.1:0-576 GCF_001605985.2 Dendrobium catenatum | reverse complement strand
GTATGATACTTCTATTCTTTCTTTCATTTTTAAATATTTGAGTCATTAAGGCAAACTCACACACACACATCAGTTTTAGGTTGGACCCGAACCCGACCCATGATCCGATTTTGATAGCCTTACACATCACATACGCTTCGAACCCAAAACATCTTGGTTAATAGTCAAAACCCCCAATTAACTAACCAAGGTGAGCTATGTAATACTACTACTTTTTATTTGAAACAAACTTTTTTTTTTTCCTCGAAAGAATGATCATCTTGATTTGGTTGATTGAGAGTGGCAAACCTTCTTGCAGAGCTTATTTCTCTATTCTGGTCATTACTCTTTCTTTGACATGTCTTCTTTGCAATAAGGATGATGAAAGCATAAATTGATCACCCTTCTTTCTCTCTTACTCCTCTCACTATCTTATGTTATGTGAACTTTGAATTTTGCAGTCGATGATTCTGAGATTTTCACCTGGTGGAGTATTGCTCGTCTCCATCCGAGATTGAAATATTTACCATTGCTCTCTCTCTCTCTCTCTCTAGATTTCTTTTCATCTTTTGCTTTCTTATCTTTATATCTTTATGT
>NW_021406233.1:0-786 GCF_001605985.2 Dendrobium catenatum | reverse complement strand
TCCATCAAAAACATATGCTGGATAATTTTGCTTGTTATGTTTGAGTGGTAATATTGCTTATGAATTTTGTCTGTGGAATATTTTGTAAGATAATATTTTTTTTATCCCATTTCTAAAAAAAACTATTATTTTGCTTTTATCTTAATTTACAGGTTTTTATCATATTGATTGGTAACGTAGAGTCGTAGAGATGGAAGAATTTGAAGAATATGGAACATCCAAATATTAGACATATAAGAAATATATAGTTCTATCTTCTATTCAGTTTTTACTTATGCCCAGTGGCGGATGCAGTGTGGGGGCCCTGGGGGCACGGGCCCCCACTGGCTTTGGATTAACATCTAATTAATATTATTTATGATGTTTTAAACATAGGACAAATCAAATAATTTTTGACCTTTTCCATCCCAATAGCAATCCTTCCCGTATATGGAGGCAAACGGACCAAGTTGGTCTGTTCGAGTTCAAGCTCATTTGCAAAATCCAAGATCAAGTTCGGTTCGGAGCTTCTTGGAAGAGATTTGGGCTCCGATTAATTTCAACTCGTCGAGCCTCCTACAAATCCGAGCCGACCGCAATTCACAAAATAATCTTATATGAATAAAACCTAGCGGCGAAGTTCTTTCCCGTATACAAGCCCAATCCAACCGAAGCCACTACCGCGCAAGCCGTGCGACGCACTGCTGTTGACTGCATATGCATTTGTTTATATATAAAAAAATTCATTATCTCCATGCTGTGTGGGACTAAACCACAGTTTTTTTTTTTTTCTTTTTTGTTTTCCTG
>NW_021406232.1:0-210 GCF_001605985.2 Dendrobium catenatum | reverse complement strand
ATAATACTTGTACATTGCATGTATAAACTTGCACATAGTGTATAAAAATTATGTATATAGCATTTATAAACTTATATATAGTATGTATAAGTCTTATATATAGCATATATAAACTTACAGATAGTGCGTAAAAATTATGTATATAGCGTGTATAAACTTATACATAGTGTGTATAATCCTTATACATACCGTGTATAAATTGTATATAAC
>NW_021406231.1:0-392 GCF_001605985.2 Dendrobium catenatum | reverse complement strand
GGATTAAAGTGTAGTTGGAAGTAAGTGGGTATTCAAAAATAAAATGAATGTCTTAGGAGTAGTCATTAGAAATAAGGCTAGATTAGTTGCTAAGAGATATAATCATATTAAAGGAATTGATTTTGAGTATACTTTTGCTCCTGTAGCTAGACTTGAAGAAATTAGGGTTTTGTTAGCCTTTACCTGTTTTAGAGGATTTAAATTGTTTCAAATGGATGTAAAAAGTACCTTTTTAAATTGGACAATTCAAGAAAATATTTTTGTAGAACAACCACCAGGTTTTGAAAATTCTAAATACCCAAATCTTATTTTCAAGTTAAAAAAGGCATTATATGGATTGAAATAGGCACCTAGGGCTTGGTATGAGAGTTTGAGCACCTTCCTACTTTAAA
>NW_021406230.1:0-216 GCF_001605985.2 Dendrobium catenatum | reverse complement strand
GCTCTTCGAGGTTGAGTCAGCATTTAGTTGATCATAAATCTCTATGATTCCAAGATGCTTTTCTTTGCTAGTGATGTAGTATATTATACTATAGATGTCAACATCACTATCTTATGGGCTTAGATCTTTCTGAGGAAAGATCACCCCCTACTGTCCTCTTTTGGCAGCCTACCTTCCCATTCATACACTGCTCTGAGCTGCCATAGTAGTCCTATG
>NW_021406229.1:0-207 GCF_001605985.2 Dendrobium catenatum | reverse complement strand
TAATCTTTAGAAAAATCTAATAATTTTTAAACCTATCTTGATAAAATTTGTATCAAGATATCTGGACTCAATTTTCTTACATTTGTTGTAGAAATATCAAAAAATTGTTATTTTCATTTGTTTTATTTAATATTATATTACCTAGATAAGGTAATATTAATAAATTAATTACATTTGATTATTGTTATGTTAAAATATAATTTAGAA
>NW_021406228.1:0-1034 GCF_001605985.2 Dendrobium catenatum | reverse complement strand
CAATAAATATAATAATATTCCATTAACCTTTTTAATTTTTATATTTTTTTAGATTTAAAAATAATTTAATTAAGATTCAAATAAGCATGATCATAATTGCACTATAACAAATTGAAACACCCCATCTAATACAAATCTGATATATCATCAAAAATTAAGCATGATCAAACACAAATCTCGAGGAAAAAATAAATTAGAAACTTCCAAAATGAAATATGGGTCCATCCGAACTCCGATTTCAACAAACTCATAGTCGAACTAAACATCTCAAAAAGACGAACCCAAAAACACCAAATTCAACCCAATCCAAGCCCAAATAGATTCAAATCGAAGACCCGAAGCGCATTTAGAATGTTCAAACCATAAATTAAATGACCAAATGATTTCCAAACATGACAGGCTTATAGTCGAATCGAGTGGCTCGACAAGACTAATCCAACGAAACCAAGATCGCCAAATTTTGATGACATTAAGACACTCAAATACTCTATTAACGATCCACGATCAAGGTAGTCGAAACCATTCGTCCATTCAGAACACTTACAACATTCCTTTGATATTCTTTCTATTTACTAACCACACATCTTGATCTCAAAATATAGAAAGGCTGCGCCTAAAAACCCATATCAATCACCCACAAAAGGTCATACCAAAAACAAGTAAAAATTAAGAAGCCTGCATATTAGTAACCCGACCCATAAGCCTCCATGGCCGTCATCCTCCCATAGCCCAACCCATATGCCTCTCCCAGCATTCATCTACACATTCAATAGATTCGACTTCAGGCTGTGAAACAACCAGATGCTAAGAGATTATTTTGTGCGAGCGCCGAACGCAGTTCATTGTCCAGAGATCAACCAGAACGCGTCACGTCAGCAGTACCGAGCGGGGGTGACGTGGTGTATTATGGTTGATCTTTGGACAAGCACGAATCTCAAGGCATATTCAAGTTGGAAAATTTCAAAATTAAATTTGGGATCATCTGAATTCCAATTTTAGCAAACTTATAGTCAAATTGAACATCTCAAAAGGAC
>NW_021406227.1:0-598 GCF_001605985.2 Dendrobium catenatum | reverse complement strand
GTAATATCAGGTCACATCGGGTCAGGTTGTGATAGGCCTTTTATTATCAGAGCATTGGTTGAAGTGAATTTTAATAGAGCCATAACATTTTTGGGTTATTTTAGGTGCTCATTTTGTTTATTTTTCATATGTATGTGTTGCATTCAATTGTGTACATTATTTTGAGATTGCTTATTCACCTCAGCCAGATTCAAATATGACAAATGATTAAAGCTCTAGTTAAGCAGCTTAGATTCAGGGTATAGTTCCTATGATCAATTTTGAGGTAATTTCTCAAATTACAGGTATAGTAGAACTGCTGGTTGTTGAAGCTTGTACACAGGTGTCTGGTGCCCTTTTTGATGATATGGATGGATATTTGCATAATTTCATGAGATTGCACTCTCAGCCCTAATAGTGAGGGATGGTGTAAAGTGATTTATTTATTCTATATCAATTTTCAATTATTTATAAACTAGACTATTACATTTGGATTTATATTATTCTTCTCAAAGTAAATTTAATAACTCTAATCTCGATATGAGATGATTGCAATATTTTATAAAGACAGCTGTAAAGTTGTTATAGTGAAAGTAATTTTTTGAAAGCTTTTGTAGAT
>NW_021406226.1:0-324 GCF_001605985.2 Dendrobium catenatum | reverse complement strand
TTAGGGGTGTATTACGAGGCTTGTTTTGCGCGAATTAGAAACCCGCTCATATTGAGCGGGTTTTAAATTCGTTGGACGAAGAATTCGTTCGCGTTGTTTCTGTTCGGCTTCATTGCTTCGCAGGAGGTCTAAGATTGCATGAGAGGCTTCTTCGGCTCCTTTGTTCTTGTTCATCTTCGCTTCTTCGACGACGTTCCCTTTACCTATCCGATCGGAAGTTGCGATATTTTCATCGGAAGTAAGGACGGGAGCTCAGATGTTCGCATAATCTTCGCAGCCACTGATCTTCCCAACCCTGTCTAGTCCGCCTCCTTACTTCTGATG
>NW_021406225.1:0-919 GCF_001605985.2 Dendrobium catenatum | reverse complement strand
TGAGCATTGAACCAGGCGATGTCCTGGTCATGCTGCTTCTGCTGGTGAGTCATGTAGCTATCAAATCTGGCTAAATCCTACGTACGGTGCTGCTCGTAGCGGGCAATGTCCTCAAAATGTTGCTTCTCCTGTGCAGCAATGTAGGCGTCAAAGCGGGTCTCCCATCGATCAAACCTCTCAATCAACTGATCAACCGGTGAGTGCTGGTGGAGAGGAACAGGATCAGTAATGGGAGCGGGAGCGAGAGCCTCCTCCTCTCCAGCCCCCCGAGGTTCCTCAGGGTGGAGACGAGTATTGTGAAGGGTACTGAAGGAACTGTTTGAGTAGAAGGGAGTTGGGGGTTTGATGGAATAGGATACTGAAGTTGGTATTTGGTTTCAAGGACATAGGCTATGATGTGTCCTAAGGCTAGATTGGGTTTTCTCTTATGACCTGGATCGCGGATTATGGTTAAGTGATCAATGTATCAAAAAATTAGGTCCGCAGTATTAAATTCTCTATGAGCCATGATGTAGAAAGTAGTGAGGGAAAGTAGAGGGGTGATGTGGATTCGGTCCCCGGCTTTTGGAATTATGGAGGTGCGAAGGACATGTTAGATTGTCCTAGCATCTTTGACTAAAGGCTAGTCTCTCCAACATGGAAAGGTGCATTGGTCTGGCGAATGAAGTGATTCACCGTGGACCAGTCAAGGTCAGGATCAGAAGCGATTAAGTGCAGCTTATCCCTGGTGGTTGATAGCTATAAAAGATCACCACAATCCTGATATGTGATTTCGACAAGGCGTCGATTCACATAGGAGGTCAGGGCTGTAAAGGTAGGGTTAATGCGAAGGTTTGCAAACAATTCTCGAAGAAACTCGGTATTGAAGGGGAAAGCAAGAGAAAGGATGAAACAAAGGGAGGTGTGAGCGAAAAGATCC
>NW_021406224.1:0-258 GCF_001605985.2 Dendrobium catenatum | reverse complement strand
TAAATTAAAAAATTAAGAATATACTTGAACAATGAAAGAATTTTTTTAAAATGGTCAATTCATCTTCCAAATAATTACATTTGGGTCAAGATCATGCTTGATCAATGTGAATTATTAGTTAAAAATAATTAAAAAAAATCATAATATTTATTCAAAAATTATGAAGAAGTATTGCAATGTTAAGGGGTAGAAGAAAGCTTAATGCTATCATTTACTTGCACTCTCAAAAAAAAAAAAAGATGGAATGAAAGAAACCTT
>NW_021406223.1:0-240 GCF_001605985.2 Dendrobium catenatum | reverse complement strand
AAGGACAACAACTTTCTTTTCAAAGAGATTGAGGAATAATTTGATAGGTATTGTGCAACAAAAATAACTCCTTCCCGACTCCTTATTCAGAATGACATAAAATTTTCTGTCATGCCCCTATTTGCCTCAACCCAATTTTCCTTCATCATTACCTTGATTTAAGCCTACCATTGTGAAACTTTTCAAATGTTCCTTACAAACACGATAGTTAATCAAGATCACACTTGGATTACCACTTAA
>NW_021406222.1:0-201 GCF_001605985.2 Dendrobium catenatum | reverse complement strand
TAATGTTCGTCCAGACGAACGATTATTTTCGTCCAGGATGAACCTTCTTCGTCCAGGACGAACGTATCGTTTTTCTTTAAATATGAAGGCTTTCTAACTTAACAATCACACTTTCAAACTTCTCTTTCAATCCCTTTCTACTTCAAATTGTCAATGGCCTCCTCAAGCAAAAGACAAAAGGTGTTAGCGAAGAAGCCAAAT
>NW_021406221.1:0-284 GCF_001605985.2 Dendrobium catenatum | reverse complement strand
CTAACCAAGAGGGGGAGTGAATTGGTATTTTAAAAAAGAAATTCTTTAGGTAAAGCACAACAAAAATTTAAAACTAAATCACCACAGAAATCAAGGTACAGAAAAATAAATGCATAGGCAAAACTAAGAATGATCATACCAGATTTATAGTGGTTCGGTTAATCCTTGACCTACATCTACTCCTTGGAGGCACCCTCCGAGTATTGCACTAACTAAGTGTCTCTCCTTTAGCTCCCACAGCTAGGTAGAGAAGCCTTTACAACAGACTCCTTTTCACCAACCCC
>NW_021406220.1:0-323 GCF_001605985.2 Dendrobium catenatum | reverse complement strand
GTGGTGCTTAGTAGAGGTGTAAGTTGTGAAACTCTTTTAAGGAAAGTTAACTCTTAAACATCAATGCGTTTTTTGCTGTAATGGTTGAAATTTTTTGTAAGAAACTTCGTGGTCAAGTGTGTTCTTTTCAGAGTAATTCTGGAACAAGTGACCTACTAGGAAGTTACACCAACATGGCAAGACAGTTAGGCTCTTAGGCCAAAGCGGACAATATCTTGAAAGTTAAGAGTTTGGGCTGTTATAAATGATATCATAGTAATACACCAGTAATAAGATGTGAACTAAATGTCATACAAGACAAAGTGCTACGTCATGGGAGCCAC
>NW_021406219.1:0-284 GCF_001605985.2 Dendrobium catenatum | reverse complement strand
TAAAACTAGTATCAAACCTATCAAAGCACTGGTGTCAACTCAACCAACATATAATCAAACTCAAAACTTTTGGGTAGTTTTGTTTATAATAACTTGGTTGTAAGATCTACTATCTGGAAACTTTAAAATGAAAGAAGTAAGCCCGACCTTATGGTAAAGTTTTAGTTAAAAATTTTCCACTTTTAATCGAAGCCGTAAGTCTGACCTCTGAGAAAAATATTTAGGAAATAACACAACTCTAGTCCCTTCACTCAGGCATCTAAGTCTATAGGGCTTGGTTGTAA
>NW_021406218.1:0-328 GCF_001605985.2 Dendrobium catenatum | reverse complement strand
AGTTTGTTTCTAATGCAATGCATGCTAGTTAACAACCACAAATCAAATATGCTTGAAATTTTAAAAACAGGCTTAAAAAATAATTTTTTAGAAGACCTGACTTCCCCAGGTCCGGCACCTCGTCCTCATAGGTCAGACTATCCGGACTCTACCCGTAGGCGGGAAAGGGTCTAAAATAAGGAAAGAAGTAGTGTAGAGATATGTATGCGACCCTGGGGTCGATCCCCGGCTAATTCCCTAGATTTGTTATCTTTCTATGTTGTTTAGACTCACAAAAATTTTAAACTTTTAAAGTTATGAGTTTAAAACTTTCACACCCTCACGAGCC
>NW_021406217.1:0-242 GCF_001605985.2 Dendrobium catenatum | reverse complement strand
CAAGGCCCGGTACTCTTACGCAGGCTCCAGTTCACTCTCATTGAAGGGAAAAATTGTCCGGCAAGAGTCTAAATACCGGAGGAGGCGATCAAGGCCCGGTACTCTTACGCAGGCTCCAGTTCACTCCCACTGAGGGAAAAACTGTCCGGCAAGAGTCTAAATACCGGAGGAGGCGATCAAGGCCCGGTACTCTTACGCAGGCTCCAGTTCACTCCCACTGGGGGAAAAACTGTCCGGCAAGA
>NW_021406216.1:0-401 GCF_001605985.2 Dendrobium catenatum | reverse complement strand
ATTGATTCTTAAAATAGAGTTTTAGTTATTTTTTTTTATTTTTTAACTAAAATTTTGTTTTAAGAAACTTTGTTTTGTTTTAAGAAGCAATAAAAAAGTCATCCCAAACGAAACTTAGGGGCTGTTTGGTATCGGAATCCCGGATTTAAGTCGGATTTACGCTAAAATCCAGCCAAAGGGTTTTTGTGTGCTCGTTAAATCCCGGGATTCCGTAAATCCGGATTTAGGGATTTACGGCTTAAATCTCGGATTTACTAAATCCCTCTGTTCGGCGGATTTAGGCTTTGTTTGGGACGGATTTTTCCCTGCTGTGCGTCACCGAACGTAACCAAGAGGTCGTTTGGGGTCAAGCGGTGATGCTCCTTTTTTAAAATTTCTGCGTCCCGCGGTTACTTTTCCCG
>NW_021406215.1:0-367 GCF_001605985.2 Dendrobium catenatum | reverse complement strand
TGACGTGGAGGCAAATAAGGGAATTGAGGAGCTTAAGATGGTTTTTTATCCAACAAAGTCAGTTGATCAAACTGATATTATCCAAACGGGAATAGAGGGGAATCAAATCCCTCAAATGTTGGAGGCCGTTGAGGAAATTTCTATTTTACCGGATATTGCTAACAATTTCAAAAATTTGAATTTTCAAATCCCACAACCATTGGAGGCTGTTATGGAAGAGGTTGAGAAGGAGTAGGTGGCGGTTTTGACTCCATCCATAGCTGGAAATAATTCTAAAAAAACCTGCTTATAATGGCAAATTAAGAGATTGCTTTTCTAATTCAAAATCTCCTTCTTCAATCAGTTTGAAATTCAATAAAACTATTTT
>NW_021406214.1:0-1634 GCF_001605985.2 Dendrobium catenatum | reverse complement strand
CTGAGGTTCTATCACCGTCTTCCTCTTCTTGTTCTTGCCGTTTCTTCTCCATCTTCTTCCCTGCTCTCATGGTATCAGAGCCCCTATGGGAGATCAAGAATCAATAAGTGTTCTTCCTCCCTCCTCCCCCTCTGTTCAATCCACCACCATGGCCAACCACATACCTCAGCCTCTCAAGTTTTTGGTTTCAAATATCAAAAACTTAGCCCCTCATCCTCTAACAGCAGAGAATTACTCAATTTGGCGCGTTCAACTACTCCAGCAATTCACGGCAAATGGCTATGCTGGCCATCTCACCGGCGCCGTGAAACCTCCCGCCGATCCGACGTCCGTTGAGCATGCTCAATGGCTTCTTGCTGACAGCAATCTTCTCTCGGCGCTCTTTTCTACCGTTTCACTACCAATACTGCCTTACATCATTACGTCCACCTCCGCCCATGACGCGTGGACCGTTCTTGAACGCCGACTTCAGCCCACCAGTCGGTCCAGAGTTATGCAACTCAAGAACGAGTTGTATCGTGCTCAGATGAAAGATCAATCTATACAGCAATATCTCACTCGCATCAAAATCATAGTGGACAATATCACTGCGTCCGGATCTCAAATCGATCCCGAAGATATAATGCTTCATATCTTGAACGGTCTGCCACCTAATTTTAATTCTTTCAAATCTACGATTAGGAATTCTCTTCTCCCAATCGACCTTGATACCTTCTACGCCATGCTCTGCAATGAAGAGATTCATTTGCAACACGAATTACATCAAGAAACCTCCACGGCCTCTGCCCTCTACGCCGCATCGTCCAGCAACTCTCGCAGCCGCAACTACAATGCTAAGCGCTACGACAAATCTAAAAACCCACAGAACTCCACCGCTATTCCGATCTACTCCCAACACCCTCCAACTCCTTCGAATTCCGCAAGACCCACGTGCCAAATCTGTGGCAAAATCGGTCATATTGCATTAAACTGTTGGCACCGGAGCAATCCAAAATACGCTCCGACGGACACTCGACCGCCTCGAGCTCTTCTTGCGACTTCGAACAACGCCGATGGTCAGGACTGGGTCCTCGACACAGGGGCCTCTGCCCATCTCACACCGGACATTGCTCATCTCTCCTACCCGACAGCTTACCAAGGTTCGGACAATGTTTCCACTGCGAACGGCTCAAATCTTCCTATACACAACACAGGTCAGGGTCTTCTACCTCTCCCGGACATGACTCGTAAGCTTCAACTTCATAATCTTCTTCACGTACCTTCTCTCACTCATAATCTTCTCTCAGTTTCTAAACTTACCAAAGATAACTTTGTATCTATTACTTTCGATGCTAATGGATTTATCATGAAGGATCTTCAGGACCAGCGTCCGTTGCTTCTTGGTCGGCTACATAATGGTCTTTACAAACTCAGCTTCCCACAGGACAGTCATCACGCCGCTCTTACTACCACCACCTCCTCTACCCCCTGGCACTCGCGACTTGGTCATCCCAACCAAGAAACGCTCTCCGTTCTTGCGCGGCAGTTCTCTGATCTAGCTTTTGTAAAACAAACAACGTTATGTGATTCTTGTAATAAGGCTAAAAGCCACAAAAATTTCTTTAATAAAAGCATTTCCATTACTTCTAAGCCTT
>NW_021406213.1:0-385 GCF_001605985.2 Dendrobium catenatum | reverse complement strand
TTCAAGTAGTCCCCTGCTGTCTTGTAGAGTTCAAGTCTGAGTTCAAAATGAGTTCAATCAAGTTTAGTTCAAGCTTACATTGTCTTTTAAATTCATTTAAAGTTTATATTCACTTAGATTTGAATTTATTTAAATCAATTGCATCAACTCCACAAGTCCCAAATAGTTCCAATTCCTTATCTTATTTCAGACAAAATTTTGGTAGCCTCCCGACGTCTCCCCCGTTTAGGGGAAAAACAAAGAGGCCGCCTACCCGGGACGTCAAGAAAGATGTGCACGGTTAGTGTTTGTAAGACACTGCGGCGGTGATTTTTTTGTTTGTCATCCAACACGCCAAGAAAGGCGTGCATGGGTTTTTTAAAAGCATTTAAAAAAAGAGTTTTTT
>NW_021406212.1:0-220 GCF_001605985.2 Dendrobium catenatum | reverse complement strand
TTTACTTGGTTCTTCTTTGAAGATTGCTCTAAATGATTCGTCGTTGTAGTAGAGCAATTCTTCAAACTCTTAATCAGGATGAACTAAATTATATTTCTTATCCAGAATGTAGGCAACAAGATGTCCTAAGGCTATGTTCTTCTTTATCTTATGCTCTACATCTCAAATTTCAGACAGCCCATAGAGATAGTCAAGGATAAGTTGGGCTTCATCTATAGGT
>NW_021406211.1:0-366 GCF_001605985.2 Dendrobium catenatum | reverse complement strand
CTTCCCCTTTTTTATGATGGCAAAATAATTATTGTTTATAGGATTTCAAATTTTAAGAATTTCCTAAACTCCCCCTGAAATGATGAACTCATGAAAATAAGGAGGCATTTGAAGTAAAAAAAAAATTGTTTTTCAAAATTTTTATACAACACAAAAGACAAAATAAAAATAATCAATCACACATACGAAAACATACGATAAAAACAAATAAAAATACAGGAAAAAAAATAAAATACATAAGACACAACAAACAATTTCTCTCCCTTTTTGACAACATCAAAAAGTGAAGAAGAAAGAAGGATAGAAATGTAAGAAGAAGTATGAAATTTATTTGATATTTTAATCTTGGAAGTGATTGAAATAATG
>NW_021406210.1:0-539 GCF_001605985.2 Dendrobium catenatum | reverse complement strand
GCCCTGGCATGTATTTTTCATCACATCGGAAACACAGTCCTTTTGTTCTCTTCTCTTGCATTTCCTTGTCAGTGAGCCTCTTAAACTGTCCCCCATTTCCTCCTCCTGTTGCTTTTTCCTTTGGAACTTCTTTCATCCCTCCCGTGGAAGCTCCCTTGGTGGATAGGTGGGTAGTTGTCCACCTATAAGTGCCTCCTGATCTACTACTACTCCTTGCTCCCTTTTCCAGATTCTTTTGATTTTCGACCAACTGTGCAAGCTTCATGGCCTCCCCTAGGTCCTTGGGCATCAGGACCTTCACCGCTGCTCGCACCTTGGCCTTTAACCTCTTCATAAAATTTCCCTCCAGCACCGTTTCGGACAGGCGCTCCACCCTGCTGGTCAGATGCTCAAACCTCTCTCGATAGTCTGCCACAGACCCCTCTTGTACTAGGGCAAAGAACTACTCGTAGAAGTCTCCTCCCCGATCGGTTTGGAAACGCTCTAACAAACTGTCCTTGAATTCTCCCCAGCTCCGGATAGGTCTCCTCTGATCTCTC
>NW_021406209.1:0-203 GCF_001605985.2 Dendrobium catenatum | reverse complement strand
ACAGAATTAAAAACTTGCAGTTTTTGGGCGGTTTTTCATGTCCTTTCTAGGACTCCTTATTCCAAAAAATGTTAGGAGATGACAACACATAAAACAATAATATTTGGAATCATCAAAATTATACAAGTTGTAAGAATGTAAAATATGCAAATAGCAAATATCCTACCAATCTTCCCCTTTTTGATGATGACAAAATAATTATT
>NW_021406208.1:0-1219 GCF_001605985.2 Dendrobium catenatum | reverse complement strand
GAGAAATAGGAAGCAAACGAGTTCTTACTAATCTTTTCTATAACCTGATGCAGGTCGGAGGAGACAGCGGCCTCGGACAGAAGCGTACGCTGGTCGGACGGAGAAGGCAGCAACCCAACTCGCAGTCTCGCAGTAGAAGAAACCTCCAAGCAAATAATTTTAGGGTTTAATATGCGTGCTGGATGTGTTCAGTATTATATAATATCGAGCCGTCGATAAAGCAGAACACTGTGTACTCTATGCGTATTCCTGCGTATGTTATGCGTATTTATGCGTATGTTGTGAGTACAATCTACGTGAACATTGCGTGTTTTGGAGCAGATGTAATTTAATGTATTATTTTGTATTAATAGTTAATAAAACATGATTTTCTGGGTATAATATGAGTATTGGCGTGTTTATTATTATATTGTGCGTACTTTATGCGTATACTATACGTTATATATGGGTATAATATGCGTTCACCATGAGTATTTTGTGCGTGCTCTCTGCGTTAATATTGCGTATTTTGAATAATATAAAAATAATTAAAAGAACATTTAATAGAATTTGATAAATACAATTTTAATGACTATATACAATATAAAAAATATAAAAATAAATTAAAAGAACATTTATAACAAATACAATTTTACAAGAGAACCTAATGTACATCTTCAACAAGACAACAACATCAACTTTCCTACAGGAATTATGATTGATGTATTGTCCAATACAAATTATCTTGACAACCAAGCCTTCCCTTCATTACTGCAATACTTATCCTCCTCCCATGTTCCTGATGCCAATAACTTGTTAATATAAACCTGGTCAGGATAGAGATGTTTATGTTTACAAGTAATTTGCATCAATTTCATGGGAGGAGGATAAGTATCGCAGTAATGAATGGAAGGCTTGGTTGTCAAAGATGATTTATATTGAATAATACATCAATCATAATTCCTGTAGCAGCTGTAACATATCACCTATGTACATTCTATTAAAAATATTAAACCAAAATAATTACAAGAGAAACTTGCTTTGATGTTACACATGATTGTCAATCAGAAGTAATGGAGGCTTAACAGAAGGTAAGATTTTTTACTTAAGAGTTAAGAGCGAAGTCTAAGGTTGCTGATAGATTGTGATTCATTTGAGGCTAAGGATTACCTAATTTTAAATGTACTTATTTATCCTCATTCTCAAAAGAATAAAAATCTAACAGCAACCTTAGACTAAG
>NW_021406207.1:0-243 GCF_001605985.2 Dendrobium catenatum | reverse complement strand
CGGCCATAGGCCCCGAAACAGTAGAGTCCCTACCCAGCCATAGGTCTGTCGGTAGGATAAAGCGAAAAGAAACAATCACCCGACCATAGGTCTGTTGATGAATAGGAGAAGAAGCACCCCTGCTCGGCCATAGGCCCCGAAACAGCAGAGTCCCTATCCGGCCATAGGTCTGTCAGTAGGATAAAGCAATCACCCGACCATAAGTCTGTCGGTGAAGTGAAGAGAATATGGGAGTATCCAAAG
>NW_021406206.1:0-1328 GCF_001605985.2 Dendrobium catenatum | reverse complement strand
TATTCATCTAGATTATTCCATTAGCCATACGGATTGACAAACTTTTGAGGATTTGTTCTTTTAAATAAAAAAATTAAGTCTATAGAATAGCATAAATTGCAATGATCATGTTTTTTAAAATGCACAAAGGCTATTGCAGTAGGATTAGAAAATAGGTTTTGATGCAGAATAACAATTTTAATTGATGCAAAAAATCTTGTCATTAAATGTATCAATCTGAACACCTAAAATTTTCACTAATATCCGACCATATATCATCAAGGAAAACCATCCTACAAATAAGGCAATATATCAAACATCTTTTCCATAAAATTATAGGATGAATGAAGCTCAAAATTTAGAACTATATTAATCCAAAATAAGGAGAACAATCAGTCTATGTAGTTAAGATAATATAAGACACAAATATATTGTGCAAAATAGATGTAGGATACGAACTCCAACTTCAAAATTTCCATTCGGTAAAAGAGAACAGTGCAATGCATCATCAATGTCCTTGCACCCTAAGGAAAGCAATATAATAAAGAACTTGCATAAAAAAAATGTATAGAGATAACAAGTTTAACAAGTTAAATTACCAAGTCGGTCGACACTAAAAACCCTCAAATGCCGCAAATCCTCTCGATGAGGGTTAGCCAATTCTTCAGGTGATAATGACCATGGATAAGGTGGCAAGCAAGCAAGCGCTTTCAATGAAAATTTTGTTGAATTTATATCATTTTCGATTAAAATTACCTATTTCATCCAAAATGGTATTACAACTTTGTGACAATTGTAATAAATTTTAAAAGCAGGATCCAATGATCCACATTGAGTGAAAGTAACATCTTTAGACATAACAAAAAATGTTCAAAGATCACCAAATCATTGCAGTACATAAACTTCAAATTATTTTAAACTTACCTCATTTTCAACCTCTATTTCACCAATCTCTCCAATAGTTTCAACATGATGCCCACATGGATACTTTGATGAGCAATCCCAAGAATCAACTTCAACAATGATTCTTTTATTTAAAAGTTTCTCAAGATTCCCGCCCTGAATGCAGATCATGGGAATTCTACGATCTGTTGAGATAAAGAAAGCTTGGGGTGTGCCACCATTTTCTATAGACAATGATGATGGTTTCAATGACCCACAATAACTGCATGAAAGATAATTAAACTAAATATTAATGCATGAATAAAGAGCCAAATCAAGAATTATAATAAAAGATAATATTAATATTAATCAAATAAAAAAGAAAAGTCGAATATTAATATTTATTAAGAATATCTATACGCCAAATTATTTGACGTTCTCTATAAAAAACGTCATATATTTTGGCG
>NW_021406205.1:0-257 GCF_001605985.2 Dendrobium catenatum | reverse complement strand
CCGCGATGCCAGACACTAAAAATGATTTTTTTTTTTATAAATCCATGCCTCCCACCACCCCTCTCTTTATTTCACATTCCTTATCGGGTAAGGAAAAGGAGATGAAGAGGAGAGAGAGAGAGAGAGAGAGAGAGAGAGAGAGAGTTTTCTGGGGCTTTTTCATCTGTCACTTATGTTACAAATTTTGTTCTAATTGATGTGACTATGCTCTTACTCATATTTTAGATGGTTTTGATTTATATGATTTTTATCGCTCA
>NW_021406204.1:0-227 GCF_001605985.2 Dendrobium catenatum | reverse complement strand
ACACATCATCGAAACAACAAGAGCTCTACTTCAAACAGCCAACATACCATATAAGCTATGGCCAGATGTTGTCTCAATAGCTGTCCATCTCATCAACATCATGCCATAAAAAATTACTCATGACAAATCTCCTCATCACCTACTATTTCAACAACTACCCTCGTACAAACATTTCAGAGTACTTGGCTGCCAATGTTTCTCTCTCCTCCCCCTCACACTCATCATAA
>NW_021406203.1:0-451 GCF_001605985.2 Dendrobium catenatum | reverse complement strand
TATATATATATATATTATAATGATTTTTATAGAAATTTTAAGATGGTTCTTTATTTTTAATTGATTTTAATTTTTTATTTGTTTATAAAATATTAAGATATTTATATACAATATATAAAATTAATATAATAAAATTTTTAGAAAGTGTCAATTTTTTAAGAACATCTTAATAAAAATAGAGTCAAATTAATTTAATCCAATTTTTTTCAATACTATTAAATAAGTTTAAATATTTTTTAGAGATATGTATATATGTTTTCATTTGTATTAGTTTATATTAATCTTAATACAACACCAAAAAATCTACACAATAAAACATAGGTATTAAAGCAAGAATGTGAACTAGAAATTATCAAGTTCGACTTTAATATATATAAGGGTGTCAATTAATGATATGACCAGAAAATTCGGCTCAAACTTGACTTGAAAAATCTGAGTTCGAGGTCAACCC
>NW_021406202.1:0-241 GCF_001605985.2 Dendrobium catenatum | reverse complement strand
TTTTTTTCAGCTGCTGGAATACCGCCGCAAAGCCGCCGGTAATCCATAAAACCACCGGTTAATCTATCGTAACCGCCGTAAAAAACCACCAGATTTTGGCATTTTTCCTATAGTGAGTCAGGGCATCTGAAGTTTGATTGCCCAACTCTAAAATCTCACCCAAGAAAGGAGAATGGTGAGGAAGAACTTAAGTTCAAAAATAAGAAAAAAAGGGTTTAAAAGGCTTTCACGGTGGATTCAG
>NW_021406201.1:0-205 GCF_001605985.2 Dendrobium catenatum | reverse complement strand
GCCTTGCCCCCTTTCTTTTCCTCCTTAGCCATAATGCTGTTAAAATCTCCCCTACCACCAAAGGCACATCTCCTGTGTGGTGTTTAGATATATCCTCCCAAACCGCCATTATGGTATATCTATCCTTATCTGCATACACCACTGCAATTTCCCAACACATATCCTCTGCAAACTTCAAACTTCCCATGATATATTGCTTAGCTTT
>NW_021406200.1:0-408 GCF_001605985.2 Dendrobium catenatum | reverse complement strand
TACGCAGAATCCATATCAATATCGGTGCCGGTATCTCTGAATCGATCAAGTCGATAATATCAATCGGAAATCAATACGATAAATCAATAAATCCGTCATATCGATCAATCAATCAAATCCAGTCTATACTATCAAGTCGATCAAATCAAATCGGAAAAGCAATACGATAAATCCAATCGGAAAAGCAATACGATAAATCAATAGTAGCAAATCAAATCAATGCAGAATCAATAATATCAATGAGTCTATAAATCTATGCTGTCCATGGCCATATCAATATCAATAATCAATAATCAATAGTATCAATGCTCAATGGTCAATCAATGAAATCAATGAATCTGTACGATAAGAAATCAATTCGATAATCCATCAAATCAATAAATCAATCGGAAATCAATAAATCGATGC
>NW_021406199.1:0-1427 GCF_001605985.2 Dendrobium catenatum | reverse complement strand
CAAAGTAATCAGGATGCAACTTAGGAAGGTATTTGAGACGTTTTGAAATTGGATTTCAATTTCTGGGAGCAAGGTGGTCGGCAGAATAGCGTGGGGGAGGCTATGGAAACGGTGGAAGGAATGCTGCCGGCTTGATGGCTGGGAGGGCCGTGGGTAACTGGGCCGGCCAAGGGAGGCAGGCGGTGGAGGGTATGCTGCCGCCGGTGGGGAGGTGGGGAGGGGTAGGCGGCGGCAAGACCAAGGGGAGGAAAATAGTGAAATTTCCAAGGAATCAAGGAATGAATTCCAATTTCTCACAAATGCTTCAACCGGATCTCCACAACGATGAATCGATCACAAAAAATAAAGGAAGAAAAATGGTAGAACAAGAAGATCTAGAACTCACAAAGAGATCTAGCTTCTCCTACGAACTCACTAAGAGATCGAGGAGGGTGAACTCACAAAGAGATCATAAGTGGCCAATATTTTTTCATTCATCAAAAACTAACTCTTACTTGAGAATAGGGCCATATAAATAGGCCTCAAAATGACAAAGAAAGTAAAGTACTAAAATTTCCCTTGGGCTACAATAGCTACCAAATACCCATAAGGGTAAAAACGGAAAAACATAAAATAAACTACTACATAAAATGATGAAAATACAAATCATGATCGTGGCCGTCGATCTCCGGCATCTCCTGAAGGTTAATGTGTCGAAATCCCTGCTGATGTTCCCATCATTATATCTATTGATGTATATTAGAAGATTTGAAACTGTTCAATGATGGATGGATATGTTTGTTCATGGATGGAGGGAAGAATTCTGTTTAAATATTTAAAGCCTTTAATTCTTCTTTGAGGATCAGATCATTTATCACTTAGTTGTTATACCGGTGAAATGTTTGAGGCCCCTTCAGGTTTGTGGTATAGACAATGACATTAGCATTAAATTATGGTAATCTTATATATCTGCTCAATGCTTCACTCTAGAAAGAAATATTATTGAATGAGGCATTTATTATCTTCTTAGAGTTCTTAAAATGTATTTTCTTCAAAAATAAATCCCTAACTACCTTTGTTGTATCATTATCTGTTTTTTGGTGTTTATGTGCACAAGTATGCTTGCTTCAACGGTGGCATTCTTGTTTCAGTTTTGACTTAGCTCTAGTTGAAGAAATCCTAAATGTCTCTTTGTAGCTATTAGAGTTTTAAATTTTTTTTGACCTTAATGTTAAAATAAATAATTGATAGCCAAGTTTGGGATGATAGAAATAAGAATGACCAGATAGAGAAATGATTCTTTTAGTAGTATGGAAATCAACTGTGGGCTCCGAAAATTCAACCCCGGCCTCCACTCGCTTTTCTTTTATCCGGCGAGGGAGTTTTAACAAAATAAGTTCCAAGGTAAATTTTGAAAGGCAGATGGGTTTGTAGATAAGACAATACCC
>NW_021406198.1:0-340 GCF_001605985.2 Dendrobium catenatum | reverse complement strand
GTTTTGAACTCAAAAGAACAAAATGTTTGGACCAAACAAGAAAGGGCAGTGAACTTTGAACATGAACAAGAGCAGTGAACTTTGAACATGAACAAGAGCAGTGGACCGTTGAACTTGATTGAACATGTGCAGAGGACCTGAACAAAATTCAAATGATTAATAAAGACCAAATTCAAATGAAATGAACTCGAAATGGGACCAAATTGAAATCATTTGAATGCAAAATTGAACTCAAAGGATTTCAAAAAGACTATGAACAATCAACTCGGACAAGCACTGGAATTCGTACTTGAATTCGGGCTATACGACATTAAGGGGAGACCTGTAAACTTGATGAATT
>NW_021406197.1:0-321 GCF_001605985.2 Dendrobium catenatum | reverse complement strand
ATAAGGAAAACAGCTCTAGGTAGTAAGGGGACGCACTTGCTACCTGAGGATGGTAATCATGTATAAGAGTGAAGAGTCATCAAGAGGGTCATAGTGGTAACACCTACCCTAATCGGGTAGGACCCTGTGAGAAGCAAAAGCAACAAAACAACATTCATAGAGCCACTCTAGCAGCTAAGAGTAGTATACGAATGCTGGAAGTAAGTGAGTAAATAAACCAGGAAGTTAATCTTCTAATATGAAATCAGAGCTCCTAGAACTGTGGTGCTAACACCTGAGAAAATATGTACTACATCACAGCTAAGAAAATAACTATGAGGT
>NW_021406196.1:0-575 GCF_001605985.2 Dendrobium catenatum | reverse complement strand
CTCCTAGGAACTAAGC
This sequence comes from Dendrobium catenatum, assembly GCF_001605985.2. Lineage (NCBI taxonomy): Eukaryota > Viridiplantae > Streptophyta > Magnoliopsida > Asparagales > Orchidaceae > Dendrobium > Dendrobium catenatum. Next base: position 559 of record NW_021406196.1, on the reverse strand, counting down.
TAAGGGTCCAAAAATTCACTATGAAAAATAGGCTAGGTTTGAGATTTCTATCACCTTAGGAAAATACTAGACCTTAATACGAGCAGTTAGACAGGTAGTACACTGAAATCGGAGTTTTCTATCCAAAGTTATGAATTTTCTAAGTTCGGGGTATTTATGGAATTGTCTATATTAACTAGGAAAAGGGGCCTTTTTTTACTGTTTTGCTCCAAACAAGCTCCAAACTGATTGTAATCACCCCCAAAGGTCAGGAATGACCAGAAAAAGTGTTCCCAAGTGTTTGGAGAAGATTTGGGATTTTAATAATTTTTAATGATTTATTAGGGGCAAAATGGTAATTTCCACCTATGGTCAAATTAAGGGTCAATAAAGTCAAACTAGGGAGCCCTATTTATCTAAGGTCAAGGATCAAATTCTGGACAATTTAAGGCATGGTGGGTAATTTTCTGACCTAATATGTATTTATTGTATTTTTCGGAAGATCTCGGGGCCTTAATTAGTGGGTTAATTATGGTTGGTTAACTAAGGGCTCTAAAAGCTCCTAAAAATTTCCAGAAAA
>NW_021406195.1:0-209 GCF_001605985.2 Dendrobium catenatum | reverse complement strand
ATTGCACAGTAGATTGCAATAGTGCATATTAACAAATTTCAAGTTTATTTGCAGTCTTTTTAATACCATGGGCCAAACTACAAACCACTAAGAATCTCCATTACTGTTCAGTATTGTATATTTGCTTACTAAGTTGCATAACCTTATAGGAAAAAAAAAAAAAATCAAAGGGTTTACATTTCAGCTTTGTAAATTAAAGTAGTAATGAC
>NW_021406194.1:0-205 GCF_001605985.2 Dendrobium catenatum | reverse complement strand
CACTACTGAAGGCAAAGAAGCTGCACTTGTTGATTCTTCTTTCTTTGTACTGGTAGAAGACTCAACTGTTGTGTTTAGGACCTTTTGGGGCCCCAAAAGCTGAGTAGTGAGAGTTATCGAGACAAATGTCATCTCATCCAATCTCTTATCCATCCTTTTGCTTTAAGTTGTTGTAGAGCACAAATTTAAGGGTTTTCACTCCCTT
>NW_021406193.1:0-350 GCF_001605985.2 Dendrobium catenatum | reverse complement strand
TCTATTTACTTTTACTGCACTTTATGATGTGATTTGACGATTAGATTACCCGTAGGTTAAGAGCGATCTGGTTGTTAATAAGATTTTTTGCAGGTGGCCACACTCGTGCAGGGCAGTAAAAGGGGGGTTAATTAATTAATAATTATGTAAATGCTACAAGTGCTTCAGTTGCTTAGCCCCCAAATAAAAAGAGTGTGGCCAAGTGTGGCTAAGTAATTTAATTTAAATGCATATATATAACTGTTTGGTATAATTTTTATTATAAACTGCTTAGGATAACCCTGCAGGTGGTCTAGATTTTCTTTTTCTTTCAGTGAAATGTAATGTAAATGTAAATGCGTTTGAAAAGT
>NW_021406192.1:0-1619 GCF_001605985.2 Dendrobium catenatum | reverse complement strand
CTCTAGGTCTTCCTGAAGCTGCTTTGGCGCCGTGCTTACAATCTGCTTCTTTGAGCCGTCTCAAGTTCTGCAATGGTTCTTACATCGCCAATGTAACTCAAATATGACTAATAGTTACCTGCAATGATACCTGCCCATTCTATTTGATAAAGTACTAATTTGTTGTGATAACTGAATATTTTAATGGAAATTGAATTGGTTAAGGAGAAGGTTAGTATCTGTCAATTCGATAATATGATATTTTTGTTCATATCTTTAAGTTCATATCAAATGTAAATCTTTGTCTGTTCTTTTTATAGTTTAATAGATTGTTTGATTTCTGTGTGATATTGAATGTAGGTTTAAAAGTTGAATGGAATCAATTTTAGTATTTTATTTTATTTAATATTGTTTTATAATTATTTTATGGTTTATTATAGTTGCTCTTAAATGGAAGTGCTCTCTTTCCTGATAATTTTTAATACAATTTAATTAGAAAGAGAGAGAGAGAGAGAGAGAGAGAGAGAGACTTTGAAGGGCTCAAAGAGTAGTTGAAAAAACAGTATGAAATGCCGAGTACATGCTAGCGAGTAAAAATAATATTAAATCTTTTAAAATAAAAAAAATTGATTCTTTGGTTTTTGAAAGTCTATAAAGAAATTTTGAAAAGCTTTGTTGAAGTTGAAAAGCCTGAAACAAATGAAATTATGATTTTTTTATTTTGCAATTGAGGTTTTAGAGTTAGAAAAGATGAAATTAAACAATTTTTATTTTTATAAAAACATGCAAACTTTGATTTTTGTTTGTCAACTTGTTTTACGATAAACCTTTGAAAAGAATTTTGCAATGGAGCTTCGGAGAAGAAACTTCACAGCTTTTTGCAACAGCAGATTTTAAGCTACGGAAGAATAAGAAGTAAATGAAATGAAACTTTAGGTTTATATAGAATCCATTTAGCCCAATTTAGGAATCAATAGAACTGTTAGAAAAAGTTTTCATTTTGATAGTTTAGAGAATATGAACACTTTGAGGAGATGAACAGACCATCAAACGTCAAATACATTTGATAGGTTCTACGAGAAGGATATTGAAGTTTATATGAAATTGAGGTTTTGTTTGAGACAGCTTTCTAAATACTTCTTAAAGCAGTTTTCTAATATAGCTGTTTTAAGAAGCATTAAGAAAGCCGTCTCAAACGAAGCTTGAATCTTCCAATTTTCTAAATGCAAATGAATTAAGATGTAATTGAAATTCAATCTTTTGCAGCTTCATTTGTGACAGCTTTTTATAAATGTGATGATAATGCTATTATTTGAAAAATAATTTTTTTAAAAGCTGTTGTAGAAAATTATTTTTTAGTATAAAAATTTTCTTTAAAATAACAAAAAAGCAATAGTCAATTTGAAACTAAAATTGTAGTATTGAAAGTAAATGAGTAATAAAATTATTATGGTAGATTATCTTTAAGGAACTATTTGAGATAATCTTTTTTTTAATTTTATTTATTAGATTGCAATCATAATTTTTGCTTGACTTATGCTTTCAAAAAATTTTCATATTAAGATGTTATTTTTACAATAGCTTTAAAAAAATTACTTTTTCAATATTATAATTATTTTTATAAAAAATTATAACCTCTC
>NW_021406191.1:0-278 GCF_001605985.2 Dendrobium catenatum | reverse complement strand
TATATTTTATTAAAATTAATTAATGATTAATTAATTATAATTAACGTTAAGTTAATTATAATTTATTATGTTAATTAATTTTAGTAAGTTTTAATTAATTATTTTTTAATTACAATTAATTATGAATAAGTAATTAAAATGATTTATTTAATTAATTATAATTAATTCATGTTAATTATAATTAAACAAAATGTTCGCTCCTCACATCGGTTCACGAGCCTCAACCACCGTCAAAAACCCCACGAAGGTACGAAATCTCCTAAACTCAGATTGTCGTT
>NW_021406190.1:0-914 GCF_001605985.2 Dendrobium catenatum | reverse complement strand
TTGAACCCAAATGAGCCCTAAACTCCTTGGGGTCAATATCAAAGGTCATAAATGACCTAAGGATAGATTAACAAGTGTTTAAAACCCTTTTGGGATTTTTAAGATTAATTAAAATTGATTAAACACTAATTACCTAAGGGTCAAGTTAAGACAAATCTAGAGATCAATTTAAGAGGGTTTCAATTCTTATAGATTAGGGGATTAATCAGGGACAATTAAGGAAATTTTAATGGATTTTATAAGTTAAAAATAGTTCATTATCAATTAATTAGGGTTAATAGGCCATTTCTAAGAAGGATTTTTGACGCTCCTACTTGGGGAACCAAATGAACTTCAAATTTGATGAAATTTGGACCATAGGATCACCTAACCCTAAATACTAAACCCACCAATTTTGAGCTCAAATGGAGTAGTCTAAGGTGGTTAACCAAACCACCCAAGGTGAGCTCTAAGTCACCTTCAAATCACTATAGGGGTCTATCCTAGGCTTGAATTGGGGAAAAATCAGTGGCTCTACACTCCTCATCCTACACATCATCAACACACCAAAAATCACACCCTAAATCTCATTGGATAGGTCTATATCCCCTTTTGAATTTAAGGGTCAAACCATAACTCTTAAACTTAAAAATTAGGGAAAATGCCCTTGAACAACTTAAAATGGGGAGATAAAATTTGGACATGTCAGAAACATGCCCAATTTCAATCTCCCAAAATTCCAGACCAAGTGGACTTGTATTTAAAAAGTAATTAAGGAAATTTATAAAATGCTCAAATTAAAATTAAGCCTAACACTGACCTAACCAGGGTCTGGAACCATAGGGCCTTTGTAGAGCTCCCTGAGACCTTTCCAATGATCCTAAGAATACCTAATTTGGATAAGTGTGCAGGGAGTTATGAATTTTTGAAGTTCC
>NW_021406189.1:0-323 GCF_001605985.2 Dendrobium catenatum | reverse complement strand
GTTTATTATATAGAATATGCATATATAATTTTAAAATTATTAAAAAGAAATGAAGAGCTAGGATAATTTTTAAATGAATAAAATGAACGATCAAGATTTAATGGGTGGAAACTCAGACCACACTTATAATAGTAGTATAAATTTTAAGAGAACAATAGAAAATGTTATGAATAAACTACAGTTATGAATGATTGCTTAAATGTTTTGTAGGAATAAAAAAATGAAGAATATGAAGAGTCCTAAATTAAGGTTGTAGATTTATGTAAACTTTATAAATGAACGATCAGGATTTACTATGGGAGGAATTCCAAGACATACTTATA
>NW_021406188.1:0-249 GCF_001605985.2 Dendrobium catenatum | reverse complement strand
ATCTCTCTCTCTCTCCCTCCCTTTCTCTCTCTTGCTCACTCTTTTTCTTTCTCTAGCTTGCTCTCTCACTCACTCCCTTCCTCTCTCTATCTCTCTCCCTCTTTCTCTCACTCACTCACTCTCTCTATCTCACTTCCTCCCTCTCTCTCTCTTGCTCTCTCTTGTTCGTTCTCTAGCTTAGTCTCGCTTGCTCTCTCTCTCTCTCTCTCTCCCTCTTCCGCTCTCTCTCTCTTAACCTCTCTTTCTCTC
>NW_021406187.1:0-1019 GCF_001605985.2 Dendrobium catenatum | reverse complement strand
TTAAAGAATTTGCTTTCTAATTTAGAATTTGGTTTTCTTACCTTGATTCTTATATCTCCCAATTTCTTTCGCTTGTAAATCACCTACAAAGGCCACATATTTCAATTGTTATTAAATCTACTATTCCTACAATTTATGTTTTTAATCATATAAATCAAAACAATTTATTCTAAAATAATATTTTTACCTCAAAACGTTTCCTTCTTATGAATCAATTGAAATCCTAAATAATAATTGGTATAATCTAATTAGGAATTTTGCACCAACCAAAAAGAAATCTACTAAAATTACATTTCTTATTTTTTTCCTTCCCTAATTCCTTCTCATATCTCTTCTTTTTCCCTTTCTTCAAATTTTTCTTTAGCCGAACCTCCTTCCCTTAGATGTCCTTCCCGCTCTCGTACAACACCACAACCTAGAGCATGAAAATTTCCCTGACCCGAGAACTACTAAGGAAAATGAGGGAAAGTGGAGGAGTTCGTGGTTACATCCCATTTTGACTCTCCCATAGTCAATTTAGAGTATAAAAAAGAAGAAGAATGTGACGTTCTTTTCCTCATTTTCTCCATTTCTTTTCCTAAATTTAACAACCACAACCTCTATTCATAACAACAACAATAGCTACAAACAATAGCATACTAAATTTCAACAAACACACTTATCTGATTTCAACTAACTTTCTCCCTCCCTTTCTGATTTCAGCTATTATAGCTGATTCCAGCAGCCTATTTAACATCAACTAGTTTGATTTCAATACTTACACACCAAATTCAGTAATTCAGCAGCTCCCAACTATTTCATATACCCGAATTTTAGCAAACATCAGTATGTTCATTGTAGATTTCAGCAAACAACAGATAATTTTAGCAACAATAATAAATTCAGCCACTAGCTTCAACATCTACCTCTCTTTGCCTTAGTTTGTTGAATTCTTTTCTTTTACAACAACCTATAGCAGCAGCACCAGTATTTTTCTTCCTAGCTCTTCATGACCAGCTACAGTGCTAAAGTCTCCATCG
>NW_021406186.1:0-424 GCF_001605985.2 Dendrobium catenatum | reverse complement strand
TAGGATTGACTGGCTATTACAGGAAGTTCGTGAAGGGGTATGATACCATTGCATGGCCCTTGACTGAGCAGCTGAAGAAAGACAACTTCTCCTAGGGAGATGCAGCAACCTAGGCCTTCAAGAGGTTGAAGAAAGCCATGACCCCTGTTCCTGTTCTATCCCTTCCAGATTTCAGCCAGGCCATTGTTGTAAAGACCGATGTGTCAGGATATGGGTTGGGAGCACTGTTGATGCAGAACCACAGGCCTGTAGCATACTTCAGTCAAGTGCTATCAATCAGGGCAAGACTGAAGTCAGTGTACGAGAGGGAGCTGATTGCGATTGTCTTGGCCATTCAGAAGTGGCGCCCCTATCTTTTGGGTTGACACTTCATTGTTCGGATTTATCATACCTTTTGGAGCAAAGGATGGTGACCGAGGAGCAT
>NW_021406185.1:0-203 GCF_001605985.2 Dendrobium catenatum | reverse complement strand
TCAATCAAAACTTATCTTATATTTTTCTCAAAATAACTCCAATAACTTAATGCCAGATTCTATTAATAAAATTAATTAGGATATTAAGAATAAAAATTTTCTACTTATAATGATACTGGAATTTATATATAACAACTAAAAATTTTAATTCTAATTGAAAAAAAAAAATCTTCTAATAATATTCTAATACAAATTCAAAGATT
>NW_021406184.1:0-204 GCF_001605985.2 Dendrobium catenatum | reverse complement strand
AAACCTCAACACTTAAACTTAGTGACATCATAAACCTTTAAAAATTTTCTAGGAATTTTTAGGGCTTGTTAAACCCCTTTATTAACCAACCATAATTAACCTGCTAAATAAGGCTCCGAGACCTTCCGAAAATTACAATAAATAAATTTTAGGTCAGAAAAATTATAAAAAAATTATAAAAAATATTAGGAAAATCAAAACACA
>NW_021406183.1:0-262 GCF_001605985.2 Dendrobium catenatum | reverse complement strand
TCAAAAGCTCCGTATAGGATGGCACCGAAAGAACTTTATGAGTTGAAAGTTCAGCTTTGGGAGTTGGTTGACAGAGGCTTTGTCCGTCCTAGTGTTTCTCCCAGGGGAGTACCTGTACTATTTGTGAGGAAGAAGGACGGGACACTCCGTATGTGTGTTGACTACAGAGATTTGAGCAAAGTCACAATCAAGAACAAGTATCCTTTGCCTCGGATAGATGACTTATTTGACCAACTTTCCGGATCTTCGGTATTTTCGAAGA
>NW_021406182.1:0-256 GCF_001605985.2 Dendrobium catenatum | reverse complement strand
TCATTGCTATGTTATATATATATATATCTTTGTGTGTGTGTGTGTGAATATCTTAGTTGTAACACAAAATGCTTTGGTATCAAGTTTTTATAAAGTGGTTGACAAGATTGCAAGAACTATATGTAAGAGTTCATAAATGTGTAAGTATATATGTATACATGCTTTACGCTCCAATGATGTATTTGCATATTCAATGTAACATTTCATGGATAAAATAATAGGATTTTATTTCTTGGAGTAAAGATGAGTTGTATTT
>NW_021406181.1:0-263 GCF_001605985.2 Dendrobium catenatum | reverse complement strand
AACCCTTAGGCTAAAGACTTAGGTCCTAAAGCCCTTTCTAGGTGATTTTTCCATCATTTTGAAACCTAGTCTTTTGACATCCTATTCAAGGTCTATCAATTTCATATTGATATGACATGTCTCTAGTGTCAACTCTCCAAATTTGAACTCATTTGGAGGGCTCTAACCCCATAAACTTAATCCAATTCCAAAGGTTGCAAAACCTTCAAATATTTACGATCAACGTCATTGGACCTTACACCTAGTGGAATCTGATCTTGGAG
>NW_021406180.1:0-200 GCF_001605985.2 Dendrobium catenatum | reverse complement strand
ATTTTTATATAAATAATTTTATTTATATTCTCCACATCATTTCATATCATTGTATAAAAAGTATTTTATAACTTATCATAAATGACTAAAAGATGATAGAAAATTCATTTCATCCAATTCAACATAAATAACAGTCTATAATAGAGATAAATCATAAATAATATGTAATAACAATTAATAGATAAATATCTGTAATAATT
>NW_021406179.1:0-238 GCF_001605985.2 Dendrobium catenatum | reverse complement strand
TACAACGAATCGTATCGTGTGTTCCGGCGCCTTTGTTTGGACGGAAACTACCGGTGTCCGTACCGGCGCATCGTCCGCCGGTAATTACCAGCGTATACTTTGCGTCGCAAAGGGAGTTCGTGGGTTTCCTACATGCACTTTGCGGCGGCATATCCGCCGGTACTGGCCGGCGCATAATTCGACGATAATTACCGGCGGAAATGGCGCCAAAATTAAGATGTTTTTCAACGTCGAAAAC
>NW_021406178.1:0-232 GCF_001605985.2 Dendrobium catenatum | reverse complement strand
GTTTTGTGAGTTTTTGAAATATTATTTGAGTTTTTTAAATATTTTTGTGAGTTTATGAAATTTTTTTTAAAAAATTGATTTGTTATTAATAGAAATTCTATTATATTCATATGCTTATTCATTTAGGGGGAGTTAAGGAGAAATTTAATATTTTTAATTTTATTCAAATAATAATTATTTTTCCATCAACACTGTCATTGCCAGGTCCCAAGTCCTGGATGAGAAAAGTGGA
>NW_021406177.1:0-977 GCF_001605985.2 Dendrobium catenatum | reverse complement strand
GGCTATGATGTGTCCTAAGGCTAGATTGGGTTTCCTCGTGTGACCTGGATCGCGGATTGTGGTTAAGTGATCAATGTATCAAAAAATTAGGACCGCAGTATTAAATTCTCTATGAGCCATGATGTAAAAAGTAGTGAGGAAAAGTAGAGGGGTGATGTGGATTCGGTCCATGGCTTTTGGAATTATGGAGGTGCGAAGAACATGTTGGATTATCCTAGCATCTTTGACTAAAGATCTAGTCTCTCCAACATGGTAAGGTGCATTGGACTGGCGAAGGAAGTGATTAGCTGTGGACCAATCAAGATTTGGATCTGAGGCGATTAAGTGCAGCTTATCCCCGGTGGTGGATAGCTGTAAAAGATGAACACAATCCTGATATGTGATTTTTATAGGGCGTCGATTCACATAGGATGTCAGGGCTGTGAAGGTAGGGTTAATGCGAAGGTTTGTGAAAAACTCTTGAAGAAACTCGGTATTGAAAGGGAAAGCAAGAGACAGAAGGAAGCAAAGGGGGGTGTGAGCGAAAAGATCCATTACCGGGTATGAGATGTGGGCGGGATTTATGATTCTGGAGATAGTTATCCCACACTCTTTGTAACGATGGTAGGCGGCTTCATCTTCTGCTTTCCTGAAATGAGGGTCAATCCTAGCCCTCGAAAAACTCCCAGAAGCCTGTCGAATACGTTTCCCACCAGCCATAGAAGGGAGTTAGCAAGAAAACACAAGAAGAGAAAGGGTGGAAAGTGCAAAACTATGACTGGAATGGCCAGAATTTAAAGAAACGGTCATATCGTCCTGGCCGATCGCAGAATCGTCCAGGTCGATATGGCTCAATAATTACGTACAGGCCGATTGGTCAAAAAGGTGGTCCAATCGTCCGGGCTGATCATATATCGGCCAGGCCAATTAGACACAGGCGATCGTCCCGAGGAGTCAGGCCGGACGACCGTTGAAAAAGCAGATCGTCCGGGCCAATT
>NW_021406176.1:0-397 GCF_001605985.2 Dendrobium catenatum | reverse complement strand
TTAATCTTCTAAGAGATATCTCTATACCTAAGTACTTCCATTCCTTCACAACCTTGAACCCAAGTATATCATCCACCTTCCTTTTATGATGTCTTCTAACCCCTTTCCCAAACAAAATTTGGGACTAATTGATGTTCACTTTCTTCTTTGTCCATCTACAAAATGCTTTCACAGTTCCCTTCATCAATCTGGCTGAAGAACATAAAGCTTTTGAAAATAAAATCACATCATTCGCATACATGAGGTGTGTCACCTTAGGACCTCATGTAGAAATCTGGATACCCAGATCTTTTCCCTTTTGCTCAATACAGTTTGACAACAATTGCTAAGACATTATAAATAATATGGGGATAGTGGACATTGTTGAGTCTAGTAATTAGGTTGTTAAGCCTAAGTT
>NW_021406175.1:0-262 GCF_001605985.2 Dendrobium catenatum | reverse complement strand
TTGTAGCACGGGTCACCTATGCCTGCATTTATAACGAGCGGATCTTGGTGAGAGGTTTTTACTCCCTCCAAGTCGGAATCATCAAAAGTGATGGAGTGATCTACACGAGCTTTCTTTGGGGTCGGAGTTTTGTCCACGGCCAAAAAGATTTTATCGGATAGCAAAGGGCCTCCAGCTATTGTCTCAATTTCTCCCACTGCGATTCAGTTGTTTACCGGTGGCCTTTGCTGTCGTTCTTGCCCCCCAGCGGGACGAATTTCCT
>NW_021406174.1:0-243 GCF_001605985.2 Dendrobium catenatum | reverse complement strand
AACAATCCCATTGTATCATACTTCTTATAGTTGTATTGAATTTTACCTTCTATTGCATCAAAGTTAACCACCCAAGGATGATGTTGCTCCTTATTCTCTATTTAGTTGAATAGAAACTTTGAAGAATCAGTCGAGATGAAGTCTATACTCATTTCTCCCACATCCTATTTTGAGGAGGCATGAGCTGAATTTATATAGGATGTGGAAGAAATGAGTATAGACTTCATCTCGACTGATTCTTCA
>NW_021406173.1:0-284 GCF_001605985.2 Dendrobium catenatum | reverse complement strand
AGACCAATAATCACGCGCCACGTCACCTAAAACTCGATATTGAGCACTCGATATTGCTTGGTATACGTTCGGATTTCTGATTTTTTGTCAGGACGTAATAATTACTCCTTAGGAAGAGAGCTGTTGCTCTATTGGAAAATGTTGAAGAACTGACAAATAGACACGTCTGAGATATTTTATTTTCACTACAGGAAAACCACTTATTACCGGCGGACAAAATCCGCTGGCAATATTAGAAATCCGACGGAAAATATAGTTTCCGGCGCATGTTTCGGCGTATTTCT
>NW_021406172.1:0-496 GCF_001605985.2 Dendrobium catenatum | reverse complement strand
ATTCACCCCCCCTCTTGTCATTTAGTAATTTTACACTTCAGGAGGAAGCAAAATGAGTTGGGTTCTCTGCCTCACCGGGGTTGGCAAAAAGGAGTTTTTATGAGGGCTTCTCTGCCTTGCCGTTGGAGCAAAGGGAGAGACACTTAGTTAGTTCAATACTCGGAGGGTGCCTCTGAGGAGTAGACGTATGTCAAGGTTTGACCGAACCACTATAAATTCGGTGTGATTCTTCATTATTTTGTTTCCGCATTTATTTTTCCGCACTTTGATTTTTATGGCGATTTTGGTTTGTGAATGTGCTTTGATTGTAAGAAATTTTTTTAAAAATACCAATTCACCCCCCCCCTCTTTGTTAGCCTCGGGCTAGCTCTTAAGGGCTTAATATCCCTAACTAACTTTTAAGTGGTATTAGAGCGGGATTCATAAAAATTAAGTTTGAAAACTTTTTAAATTTTGATCCATGGCTAACAACTGTAATCGTAATGCAACAAAAGGA
>NW_021406171.1:0-256 GCF_001605985.2 Dendrobium catenatum | reverse complement strand
AATCTTAAAATCCCTTTTAAGTGGACAGGTAAGTTAGTGGCAGAAATATTAGGGAAGCAATCCAAATCAAACCCCTAATTGGAAAACCAATTAGCAAAAGCATTCCCCTCCCTTTACACATGGGAGAAGGAATAATTAACAAAGATCAAAAATTGTTTAATATCCCTCAGAAGATAAAAATGATCAGGATTGCACATGGAATCATCAACATTATTTAAGTATTGAATACCATAAGTAGAATCAACTTCAATCCTAA
>NW_021406170.1:0-461 GCF_001605985.2 Dendrobium catenatum | reverse complement strand
AGTGCCGGTGGTCAGAGGGATCGTAGCCGGCAGACGACGGAGGTCGGAGGGACCATAGTCGGCAAGCGATTGTGGTCGAAGGGATCATAGTCGGCGGGAAATGGAGGTCGAAGGTGGCGCAGCTCCAGCTCCTCTCGATCGGTAAGAATCCTGCAAAGAAGAAACTAAACAGAGAAACAAGAATTTCCAACCGGAATTATCAGAAAACCTGTATATTCAGGTTCTGTTCTATTGCTTCTGTAAAAAAAAGGAGGATATAACTTTCTCTGCCTTTCATCTTCAGGCATTCTCCTATATAAACCTTCATCTAAAGAGGTAATTCTAAAATTGAAAATACTGTAAAACAAAGTAGTGGAGTGTAGTAACTAAAAAAGGAAAGTTGGGAGTGGATGTCAGAAACCGTTAAGGAGTAGTCGGTGCTCCCCAGCACACCGTAGCTAAACGTGCACTGCATCAGTCAT
>NW_021406169.1:0-223 GCF_001605985.2 Dendrobium catenatum | reverse complement strand
CTTCAAGGGATTATACCTCAAGTGTCTCCCACCTTCAGAAGTTGATTATGTACTTTGGGAAGTTCATTCGGGCATATATGGAGAACATCTTAGGAGAATGGCATTAGCATATAAAATCATGAGACAAGGGTTTTACTGGCTCATAATAAAGCGTAATGCTTTAGAATTTACACATAAGTGTAATAGTTGCCAACTGCACTCCAATCTCATTCATTTACCTGCC
>NW_021406168.1:0-305 GCF_001605985.2 Dendrobium catenatum | reverse complement strand
ATTTGAACTGATCGGCCAAGTCGATCGTGAGATTATCCTAAACGATCAAGCCAATTTTCAATCGTTCAGTTTGCATTCAAGGCGAAGCTCTGGCCGATCTCATGGGATTTGTACTGATCGGCCAGGATAATTTCTATATTGTCCTGGATGATAGAGTCGTCAAATTAGAAATAATGAGCTCCTTTGAAGCTCTTCTATTTAAGAGCTCTTGTTCAACATTTTTGAACATCCTTGGCTGCTGTCTTGACCTGAGAAAACCTAAAGGGGGGAGAGAGAGAGGGAGAGATAGAGAGAGGATCTTGTGA
>NW_021406167.1:0-374 GCF_001605985.2 Dendrobium catenatum | reverse complement strand
TACAGGGAAAGAGGATCAACAACGTCTACATGCTTGACTTAAATAACATTGAAAGTGCTGCTTCATTTTGCTTAAATTGATGATTCATGATTGTGGCACCGGAGACTTTGTCATGCAAGTATGAAAACCCTTAGGAAAGTGACCCAAAAAGACCTAGTTAGAGGTGTCCCCCAACTCAAGTTTTCAAAAGACCACCTTTGTGAGGCCTCTCAACTAGGAAAGCAAGTCCACTCCACCTTTCACCCCTTTAAGGACATTAGCACCTCTAGACCTTTAGAAGTCCTTCACATGGATTTGTTTGGATCTATTAGCACTGCCAGCTTGGGAGGAAAAGTCCATGGTTTTGTGATTGTTGATGACTACTCAAGGTTCAC
>NW_021406166.1:0-2669 GCF_001605985.2 Dendrobium catenatum | reverse complement strand
AACCCGTCGGGTCAACCCGAACCCGACCCGTTTTGAAATTGGGTCGGGTCCAACCCGGATTTTTCCCGGATTTTTCGGGTCGGGTCCGAGACGGGTTCTCATGTCGTGTCAAATATTGACACCCCTAATCATCCCCAATGAGATTGGCACCTACCGTCTCTCTATATAATGTATAAATATGCTTCACTTTTTTTATTTTTCTAATGGCAAATATTCAATTTGTTTTCCTTTAATTACTAAAATTAATCTAGAACCTTAATAGGGAAAATTTTTAGTTCCATCGTTGAGTATTCTCACATTGAACAATATATACCTATTACACCCTTTAGAAGGCTTGCATAACTCGTATTTGATTAGCTAAAATCTATGAGATATAAGCTTCGTTTTGGGCGGCTTTCTTACTGCCTCTTAAAGCAGCTTTTTAGTAAAAAAAATTTAATTTCGGTACTAGAAAGCAGCTTCAAGAAACAGTAGAAAAGCCTTCCCAAATCGAAGTCATAGGCTTCATTTTGGACGGATTTTTTAATGCTTTCTAAAGCAATTTTTCAGTACAAGATTTATTAAACTAAAGAATTTTGTATCAAAAAAATGCTTCATAAAGCAATAAAAAAGTTGTCACAAACAAAACTATAATCGATGGTATGAACATTATCATAATGATAAATGGCCCAAACAACAAAATAAAAAAAAAGGACAAATCAAAATTAGTACGATTATTCATGCTTAAAATTATTGCGAACGAAGAGCACCTTATCGAAATTAAAGAGATCGTGAATCAACCATACGTGAATTTAGTTTTTGAAGAATGAGATTATATTTTTAAGCAATATAATATAAATATCTCTCAAATTTAATTTCTTCTCCCAATAATTATATCCAAATTAAAATATAGTCCTATTTTCAAATGATCATTGATGTTTGAATAAAAATTTAACCACTTATATATGCTTACATTTGTCATCATGAAGGCTTTGCTTATATTATTAACTCACATTTAGTACAAATAAAGACAAAGTGGATGATTCATAATGTAATGGCATGATTACTCTTACAAAGTGGTGGGAATATGACAATATTTAATTGAAAAAAATAATTATTTTTGGCTCTCCAAGTAACCTAGTGGAATGGCAGCCATTTGTATAGAGATAGCTATAGAAGATTCATTGAGCAATCTTCCCCTTTAAATGAAAAAAAAAATCACATTCTTAAGCATTTATAAAAATTAAAAGGGTTTAACGAAATAAGTAAGAAAAGAAAGGTTCACCTTATTGGATGGTCCGTGCGAGGCGTCAGGGATGCTGGGAGCCTCGGCCGTTTACTGAGCCCAATTTTCATTGTATTTTGCCTTTTGCTTTTCTTGTTTGCCCTTCGATGTTGTAACCGTTTTCTTTTTATAAGAATGAGATTATATTTTTAAGCAATATAATATAAATATCTCTCAAATTTAATTTCTTCTCCCAATAATTATATCCAAATTAAAATATAGTCCTATTTTCAAATGATCATTGATGTTTGAATAAAAATTTAACCACTTATATATGCTTACATTTGTCATCATGAAGGCTTTGCTTATATTATTAACTCACATTTAGTACAAATAAAGACAAAGTGAATGATTCATAATGTAATGGCATGATTGCTCTTACAAAGTGGTGGGAATATGACAATATTTAATTGAAAAAAAAAAATTTTTTTTTGCTCTCCAAGTAACCTAGTGGAATGATAGCCATTTGTATAGAGATAGCTAGAGAAAAAAAAAGGGGATAATTAGGTTAATGTTGATATTATTGATTAATATTATGTATTTTGTGTGTATTATTAAATTAAGAGATATAAATATATGAGGTGTTTTTCATTTTTTTTTCTATTACATTATATTAACATATTTTTCAATTATATGAAATGAAATCATTCGTAATCCTTAGACTTCGTTTGGGGTAGCTTTCTTAATGTTTTATAAAGCAGCTGTCTAATACAAAATTTTCTAGGTTAAAAATTTTTTGTACTGAAAAGCTGCTTTATAAAATATTAAGAAAGTCATCTCAAACAAAATTTTAATGGATGTTAGTAGAATTACTTCAACTAAGTTCACCCGTGTGATTTCCTCTTATTTTGGACTTCTTACGTAAAACTATCATACTTTCTATATGTTGCTCTAAATTTGTAAGTGTGGAAAATCTTCATATTCCTAAAATGTTAAATTATCCCTATTATTGATAAGTTTTTTTGATAAGACATTAATTATTAAGACAAGAAGTTATATTATATATATGGAAATTATCATTCAATTTTTATCAGAACAGTCTAAAATTTTTGACAATGATTAGTCTTTTTTAATGATATTTAGCTTGTTGATTGATTATATATAAATGCCTTTATATTTTATCATTTTATCATACATTATACAATAAATATCTTCAATATTTTTAATTTTATAACAGTCAAATAAGGACGCGCCATGTTACTTTTTTGCTATGTACCAGTGATGTGTATCGGGTGTCGTGGTGCATTTTGATTCTCCTCCAGATGGTCCGTTGACCGCACAGAATAATTTCCCGGTAACAAGCCACCAAAATCGTTACCAGGGGCGGAACCGGCTTTAATTTTGAGGGGGGGGGCAAAAATACAGCAAAAAAATAATTAAATATTAAAAAAAATAATATTATATA
>NW_021406165.1:0-238 GCF_001605985.2 Dendrobium catenatum | reverse complement strand
TGAACAATTTTCATTATCCTCACGCATTGTTTCTCTGTTTAAAAAAAAAAAACAAACAAACTATGAATTAGTAAACATAAGCCAAAGTTTCTGTTAGACTTTATATTGAATTATGTTTGTAAATTTTTTGTTTCAGAGAATAATAAAGGTTGTGAACCAGAAATTTTATACAATTGTAATATTAAAAAAAAAAAAAACAGAAATACAAATATTTTAAAGGGTATGTTATATAATACTA
>NW_021406164.1:0-233 GCF_001605985.2 Dendrobium catenatum | reverse complement strand
TCCTCTTCGGCTAGGTGGCTGAATTTTGGGAGACATGGGTGATGAATCAGCTTGCATGAAGGACGTGTGGAAGAATCATTTGGCAAAACCTTTGGAGAAGGCACGTAGACTTGGGTAGTATTATTCTTGCATGGAAGATAGGTATAGAAGGAATAATTTGGCAAAGTAAATTAATAGGAAGACACGTGTGCATGTACATATATGTTAAGATTTAGTAGTTATATATATATATA
>NW_021406163.1:0-224 GCF_001605985.2 Dendrobium catenatum | reverse complement strand
CCAAGTGCTTAGTGTGCAACTAAGCCTAAACGGAAGTAACCACTCTTTTGTTTTATTTGATCGTTAGAATTTGCTAATAGTTCTAATTTTAATTGCTCTTATCAATAAATCGTGCAAATTCTTATTTCATCAATTTTAAAGCATTTAGTCCTGCATCATCTGGTATCAGAGCATGGTTTGCTCTAGTTTTTGCATGCTAGACATCATCCTAGGAGTTGTTTTAC
>NW_021406162.1:0-204 GCF_001605985.2 Dendrobium catenatum | reverse complement strand
ACTTTTATACACATGAAATCATCTGAATTACTAATTGCATTGCCAATATCTTCATCTGAATATTATACTTAAGCGTGGGGAGAAGTGTTGTGTGAAGATGAATCAATATGGGGTACAACAACATCAAGCCTTTATCCCACTTCGTGGGGTCGGCTACATGCAATGTTTAAAATTGCGTATTCGGGTATTGAGGAGTTTTTCATT
>NW_021406161.1:0-266 GCF_001605985.2 Dendrobium catenatum | reverse complement strand
AATTTGTATTTCTAAAACAAATTAAAAATATATATTAACCTAAAAAGAAAGGAATTAGACAAAAATAGGTAAATCTAATAAATAATTCTAACTTAAAATGCATTAAAATATCACCTATTTTATAAAAATATGAAAGTTAAATGAGTTAAAATCAATTTGATCACTTAAGTCAATTGTCAAAAGTCATCAAGGCAAGTGGATAAGAGAATTTAGACTTCATTTGAAACATCTTTCTTATTGTTTTTTTTAAAACGATTTTTTAATAC
>NW_021406160.1:0-428 GCF_001605985.2 Dendrobium catenatum | reverse complement strand
TCTCAACAAACAAATGAGGAAAAGAATTTAGGATTTGATCCTAAAATTAAAGGACTCATGCAACGACATATTTAATGGCTTGAGGAGCCTTAGGACATCTTGCATAAGTAGATCTTTGTTGGTTTTGAGTCCCGACAAAGGATGTAAAGGAACTTGGAATTTGGTTCTAAGTTTCAAAAGATTCATGCACTCTAACACTTAGAGCTTTGAGAATGCTCTAAGTATCTTGCATGAAGAATATGTAAGGGTGGACATTTGTTGATTTTTCTTCAACAAACAAGGTAAAGTAAACCTAGGACTTTGATCCTAGGATTACATGGTTCATGAAATGATTTTGGTTTGGAACCTTTGGAGGTTTCAAATCATCATACATGAAAGGAAGGGACTATTTATTTGCTAGTTTTAGTGTTCCAACAAATGAGATGGTG
>NW_021406159.1:0-231 GCF_001605985.2 Dendrobium catenatum | reverse complement strand
AATTAAATTCAACATTAAGCTTAGCATGCATCTTTTTTAACTTCCTATACGAGTCATGGATATTCTCAAAAATAAGCAACAATTCTTCATATGAAAGTTGACATACCTCATCTTGATCCGATTGATCAAGGTTATCGTTATCCATAAGACACAAGTTAGTTACCTCCTCCTCTGCTTCTTCTTATGATGATTCCGAGGCAGAGTCGGCCCAAAAAGCTTTCTGTGTCTTTG
>NW_021406158.1:0-238 GCF_001605985.2 Dendrobium catenatum | reverse complement strand
AACCATGGGATCTTGATCGGGCCCATCATCCATTCCCTCACCATTCGCTTTAAGTATAAGATGGTGCAATTTTCAGTTTTAAATGTCAAATTTTTCCAAATTCTCAAACTTCCAAACATTTCAAATATCCAAATCCAATCAATTCTCAAATCCAAACCCATGCTGCTACTATATGCTAGATAACACGTATTATACGTATCTTATTAACGACTAGCCTTAATCGAAAGTTCTCTCTCGT
>NW_021406157.1:0-301 GCF_001605985.2 Dendrobium catenatum | reverse complement strand
ACCACTCTTCCCTTTATTAAAAATGAGACCACTAACAACTTCAAAATTGTTAAATAAATCTAAAATTTTAGAAATACCATTCTTAGCAGCATTCATAAACACAATAAAATCATCAACAAAACATAAATGAGAAATATTAATACCCCCATGGGTTCTAAAATAGAGTCTAGGAAACTTACAAAATAAATCAGCAATCCCTCTGGATAAAAACTCCACCGCAAGAATAAAGATGGCGGGAGAGATAGGATCACCTTGCCTCAAACTATGAGAGGAATTGAAGAAACCATGCTTCTTACCATTC
>NW_021406156.1:0-571 GCF_001605985.2 Dendrobium catenatum | reverse complement strand
GATCCAAGCATCTTCAAGAATGTTTATATTATCTCCTACATCAATTTTCCATCTTGTGATAGATCTGAGAGATTGAGCACCATCAGCCAGAATCCAACACAGGAACTGAGGTATTTGGGACCTATTGAACCTGAACATAGCATGAAAAGAGGGGAAGGAAGAGGTAGTAAAAAAAGCTGGGGATGTCTCCCCTTTGGTTATTTAAATGTCTTCTCTTATTTTTTGGAATTGTAGGGGGGCTAGGAAGAAAGAAACATCTTTTTATCTTAAAAAAATTGTAAAGGACCATGATGTTTTTTTTATTGGTTTGACCGAGACTAAGTTATCAAACATTGATAGAAGTGAAGTTAATAGTATCATTGGGATTGATTGTGATTTTTTCCATCATCTAGCTGACGGTATTGCTGGTAGAATTTTGGTATTATGGAAAAATAATGTGGTGTCATTCAATGTGGTTGAGCATTCTTCTTAAATGGTGTTTGGGGTTCTTACTACTCCTTCTATGGGGATATGGAATATTACAACGATATAAGGGAACAAGCATTGTCATGAGAGAAGCTTGTTGGGGGAT
>NW_021406155.1:0-350 GCF_001605985.2 Dendrobium catenatum | reverse complement strand
GAAAGTAATTGAGGGGGTGAGGGAAATGAATATAGACGGATAAAGAGATGCAGCGAGAGAGAGTGATATTGAGATAGAGAAAGAGAGATGGAGAGATGAGGTGAGAGATAGAAAAAAAATGTGAGAGAGCGAGAGAGGGAGTGGGAGAGAGAAAGTGAGATAAAGAGACATTGAGAGAGAGAGAGAGAGAGATAAGGGAAACATAAAGAAAGGTAGCGAGAGATTGAGAGAGAGAAAGAGAGGAGAGTGAGAAGTGAAAGAAAGAGATAGAGAGAGAGAGAGAGAGGGTGAGAGATAGGGGATAGATATGGAGAGAGAGCAAGTGTTATATGAAGGTGAGAGAGAAGCAA
>NW_021406154.1:0-344 GCF_001605985.2 Dendrobium catenatum | reverse complement strand
ATCAAAATCAACGTGATAGAAAATAATTATTTCTACCAAGAAAGTTTCTGTCATCATTTTGATTTTACAAAGACGAAAAAGAATACAAAATCAGTTATACTCAATATTATAATGGCCAAATTTTAGAAAGGATCACGCTTTAAATAACATTATGTAAAAGGAGCATGTTTAGGAAAAATTTTAAAAAGGAGCAAATAAGTTAAAATATTTGGCGCATTCTAAATGCGCCAAATATTTGGATGCATTCTAAATACGCCAACCTAATTGGCATATTTGCCAGGAGAGAGAAAAAAAAAGGAGTAGAAAGAGAGAGAGCGGGTAGGAAGGAGAATACATTATTTAGT
>NW_021406153.1:0-240 GCF_001605985.2 Dendrobium catenatum | reverse complement strand
AATAAGAGACACTACTTTTAGTGCAATACTTGGAAGGGAGGGTTCTGAGGAGTGGACGTATGTTAGGTTGGACCATAGCACAATAAATTCTCATATGTTTGTTCTTGTTATTTTATGTTATTTATTTTTCTGTGAATAATTATGTGGTTAAAAACTTTAATTTTCTTGTTATTACAAAATTAATTTTCTTCTACATCATGTGATAAAAATGATCTATTTTTAGATATTGTAAAAGTTACA
>NW_021406152.1:0-619 GCF_001605985.2 Dendrobium catenatum | reverse complement strand
AACTCGAACTCATTATAGATTGCCTCCGTAACGTACACCTTAAAAAAAATGAAACAGAAAAATCAGAAATTCAAAAAATAGACTTTGGCATTAAAATCGGAAACAACTAATATGCATTTGTTGTATCCGATCTTGGCATTAAGATCAGAACAAAAATAGACTTTGGCATATGCTCAGTATGTTGTTAAGATTGCAGAAGATCAAAAAAACTGAAACAGAAAAATCAGAAATTAGACTTTGGCATTTCATCAAACACCTAATATGCATCTCTAAATTTACAAACTCAACATAATGAATAAATATTTGAGTAGTTCACCCTAAACAACTAATGAAGAAGATCACCATCAACAATGAGATTGTTTATAAATCTATTAAAAATGGAAAACGAATGAACAAGAAAAAAAACGGTCACAGTGCTGACCTAAGTCGCCCGAACTCAGACTCCCGAACTCTAACACAAAACCTGGCGTATGACCGATAAAATCAGGAGAAGCCGAACTTGCCTGCGGACTTCGAAGAGGCGGAGAACTTCCTGAAGTGGTGACCCTAAACCCTAAACGAAGCGAACGGGATGAACAGAGTGAACGGGATGAACGGGGCGAACGTCCGAAAACGGAGT
>NW_021406151.1:0-292 GCF_001605985.2 Dendrobium catenatum | reverse complement strand
TTTGAATCGATCGTCCTGGCTGATCCTTCGATCGTCCAGGATAATATGATCGTATCAATCATCCTTAATTACTTCATGAATTTCCTGATCAATTAAGGCATAATTTGTGAATATCGTCTAGGCTGATCAATGATCATCCTAGCCGATGATTTAAAAATATAGTATACCTTAATTGTCTATGGCGGTAACTTCTTTCTGTTTTGAGCTTATCATCTTGGCTGATACACGTATCATCCAGGACGATCTGTTATCGATGACTGCCTTAATTAAGAATCCTTATTTAGACTTTCTG
>NW_021406150.1:0-2752 GCF_001605985.2 Dendrobium catenatum | reverse complement strand
AAGAGGCAGATTCTTCCTTCTTGGGTGGTTGTGGATATTGACGTGAAGTCTCCCAGAAAGATTTCTTCAAGTGACCTTTATCATCATTCCTTTTTACCCATTTTAACGGCTCAAAGCCGTTATTAACTGGTACATTCATCTTTAATTGCAGTGATGACTCTTGAAAGGTCTTGGGTACCCAGCCATTAGCTCGTAGGCGATCGTTGGCCTTCCTTCTGGCTTTCCTGGAAAGTTTAGCACTTGCTTCAGGAATTTCAGCATTATATTCTTCACGCACTTCATCCTGGATTATGTTCTGACTGGCTGTATTCATGCCAACAGATTGCAGCTTGGGCTCAGGGATCTCCTTTTGAATCGCTGAAGTAACAACAGGTGCCATGGAGAGTCTTGAAAATACAGAGGCCCTCTTGGGAGCCTTCTCATCAACAGCTTCAGTAGTAGATTTCTTAGCGACACCTTTGACAGTAGGTGCACTAACAGTATTCTCAGGAATGAACTGTTCGAACTGCATGACTTCGGAAATAGTTCCGAATTGAATAGTTGCTCCAGCATAGCCTGTGTTCAGAACAGCTTGAGGGAACTGCACTCTAGCTCCCTCACCTAGTTTCACAGTTATGAAGGACTTTGCAGGCGTCATGTTATCAACCTGCCAACAGAACTTACAGGGATTAGAGTCAACTTGAATTCTGCTGGAAAAGAAAACACAGAATTGCATTAAATAAACATCTATATTTATTTTTAGATGTTTCATTATGTGAGATTAAGTATAAATTGTCTTTTCATCCAAAGATGGAGAGAAAAGTATTCCCCAACGGAGTCGCCAGAAATCTGTTCGCTCCAGAAAAATCATCTTTTAAAATAAAGATAGGTGAACCCCACTTTCAAGAACTTATGGGTTCACCTTTTAATTTTTCCGGAGGTAGATTGAGTTTAATAATTAACCAGATTTCCCCTGAGAGTAGTGTCAGGGTTTATTTAGATCTAAGTTCTACTTCCTATGAGCGCAAGCCCTCATAGTTAATTACCCCTCCTAACGCATTAGGAGAGCACTCTCGATTAAGGATGAAATATATTTAGCTTTGTACAATAAGTGTGTGAATGTGCAACGTAGATTTAAATTTAGTTATGGGGGGATGAAGGTACACCCGATCAAGATCCCATGGTTCCGTCATCCCGGGCATACCGTGGGTTCAGTCTACCAACACTAACAACTATTGGTTGTAGTGTCCAGGGAATCTGATTAGCAGCCATGGGTTGCCTCCTCTCAGGGATCCCGAATAGACTGAAGTGGAGATGTATGAATTTTAATTTAGTTTAATTTGGGTTGGGGCTTATTGCTCTATTTATGAGTTGCCCAATGATGGGTCTTACAACCTAACTCTATAGTGAGGCTGCCCGAAGGTTTTAATTATTTGAGTAGGACTTATAGCTTCCCTTAGGAAGAAGCCTTAAAAGCGGGTCTTACAACTTAATCATTTAGACTAAGATGCCCATAGGTTTAAAACTTGATTGTTTGAGGTTTAGGATCATTGCTATTTATTTTTACAATTTTCCTAAAATGTGGGGGCTTACGACTTCAGATAGAAGTTGCCCGATAGCGGGTCTTACAACCTAATCCTATAGATTAGAATGCCCAAAAGTTTGAATTAGATTTTTTGGGTTTTAGGTTCATTACAATTTATTTAGTAATTTTTTCTAAAACATTGGGGGCTTACGACTTCAGTAAGAAGTTGCCCAAAAGCGGGTCTTACAACCTAATCCTATAGACTGGGATGCCCAAATGAGGGGTCTAGGTTTGTATTATCACCTAAACACTTCCCTCAGATGTCGGACTTACGGCTTCTATTAGAAGTGGCCGGGGTTTTAATTGGGTTTAGGGGTTAGGTCAATTTCCACCTAAAACTTTCCCCTAAGGTCGGGCTTATGGCTTTCCTACGAAAGTTGCTGTGTAGCGGGTCTTACAACCAAGTTCCTATGAACGAGGCTGCCCATATGATTTAAATTTAAATTGAGATTTATAACTTTTGTAGAAAGTAACCCAAGTATTGGGACTTATAGCTTTCGTAGAAAGTAGCCCGTTAGTGGGTCTTACAACCTGATCCTTATAAATCAGGCTGCCCAATTAGAAGTGAATTTGATTGTTTGTTTGTTGAGTTTAACACTAGTGTCTTATTTTGAGAGGTTTTACACTTGTGTTAGTGCTTTAGTTGTTTGTTCTGTGCTTGCAGCTTTTTTCTTACTACAACAGTTCAATACTCTTCTTGTTTTCTAGCACTATTACACTGATAGCTTTTTTCGTTCTCAGCTTTTCTTGCTTTTTAGCATTCTATTTTTACTTGCAGTTGTTAGATTTCTTTAATTTCATTTATGATGGACTGGCTGCTCATTTATTTGTTTGCAGGTTCGTAGCCAGTAGTTGCAGTGGCTAGGGCTTGTAGTTGTAGAGGGTAGAGCCCACAAGATAGCTGCAAGAACTCGTACAAGCGGGACTTTGGAGAACTTGCAGAGGAGTTCAGTTTGAGAGGTTGTATAGTTTGTGAGAGGGCTTGTAAGTTGTAGAATTGGTGAGGATTTGGAGAGATTGTCATATGTTCAAAGTCAATGGGCATTGAGAGTTTTGGAGAGTTTATGTTTGAGAGCTTTTGTAGAGATTTTTGGAGAGTTAACAATCAATATTGTATATGTCATTTAGTGGAAAACTTATCTCCCCCTTCCTTTATTTACGACATTTTCATTTTATGATTTTCTCATT
>NW_021406149.1:0-205 GCF_001605985.2 Dendrobium catenatum | reverse complement strand
TCACCAACTGACATGCCTCGCATCTCGACACAAACTTCACCACATCCTTCTTCATCCCAGGCCACCAGAACAAAAGCTTCATATTAGCGTACATCTTACCACTGCCTGGATGAACAGTGTAGCCTGAATGATGAGATTCATACAGAATCTCCCATCTCAAATCTCCAAACACAGGTACCCACAACCTGTTCTTGCAAAAAATAGC
>NW_021406148.1:0-740 GCF_001605985.2 Dendrobium catenatum | reverse complement strand
GGTTCAGTCAGTTTGAGTTTTGGGCACGACCCGATGCGAGCGGGATCCATCCCGGTCGAGTTGGGTCGTGACACGACGGTGGTTTTAGGGATGTATTTTGTGGGTGACAGAGGTCTAATGGACCGTGGTTGGTAGGCAACGAAGGTTGGAGAGACCGTAGATGATGGGCAACTGAGGTCGAACAAACAGTAGTTGGCGTGTGACCGAGGTCGAATGGACCATAGTTGGTGGTTGACGAAGGACAGAGAGACTGTAGTGAGCGGGTGACGGTGGTCATAGGGACCGTACTTGGCTGGAGGCTAAGGTAAAAGGGATCATAGTCTGTGGGCGATAGAAGTCGGAGGGATCGTAGTCGACTAACGACTGAGGTCAAAGGGATCGTAGTTGTTGGTGGATGGAGGTCAGAGAGACCGTAGTCGACGGGCGACGAAGGTTGGATGGATAGTTGTCAACGGGCGACGGAGGTCGGGGGGACTGTAGTCGGCGAATGAAGGAGGTCAAAGGGACCATAGTCTGTGGGTGACAAAGGACAGAGGGATTGTAGGTTGCAGGCAACCGAGGTCGAATGAACCATAGTCAGCATGCGACGGGGGTATGTCCTATGATTGATTGACATTAGATCTCTTAAGTTTGATGTACTTATAATTATCTTACTCTTAAGTTTTTTTGTTGAATGGTTTAAGGTTAGTCATGTTAAAACTTCTCTCTTTTCTTTTAAGAGTTATAATCTTTCTTCAATA
>NW_021406147.1:0-460 GCF_001605985.2 Dendrobium catenatum | reverse complement strand
TTTTTTTTTTTTTCTCAATTTGCAATCATAGACATAGCAACTACCTACTTACGCTTTTCTTTTCTGCATCGATTGATTGGGTTCTTACCCACATCTTATGGCTACCAATTCGTTCTTGAGTTGAGTCTAGCCTACAACCTTTCATGCCTTTGACGCTCTTTGTCTGCGACATCCCATAATAGCATTTGCACCCTTCGCCACACATGCTTGCTTGCTTGCAAAAACATCTATGTGCATTTATTTATGCTTACTTGCTCCTTTATTTCCTACAGCTCACTCCTTTGATTGCATGCATCTTTGAGTTATGAACCTGTATGGTCATGGTGAATGACTTTGAGTCATTAGTGAATTTCTTCACAAACTAATACACGCCACATATGCAAGCCTCGAATTCAAGACCTCTTGGTTGGAGCCTAAGCTCCCATCTATGATGCACCGACACTTCTCTTCAAAGAGGCGT
>NW_021406146.1:0-1316 GCF_001605985.2 Dendrobium catenatum | reverse complement strand
GGGCGATTTCAATTGCATCATGGCTAAGGAAGAGAAGAAGGGCGGTAGGCCATTCCGTTTCTCTACAGCTGCTAGCAAGATGGGGGATTTCATGCTGGCCAATGACTTAATTCATCTAGGATTCTCTGGCCCGGCCTTTACATGGACCAAAAATAAGGATGCTAGGAGCAGGATTTATTCCCGGTTGGACAGGTTCCTGGTTAGTTCTAGTATTATGGATGCCTTTCATGGGCTTTCGGTCAGACACCTCACCCGTTTGGCCTCTGATCATTGTCCTATCCTCTGCTCCTGAGGGAGGGGGTAGGAAGGATGTCTTCTTGGTGGCTGAATTTTGAGGACTACTGGGCCAGCTACCCAGCGGCGTGGAAGTTGGTGTTTGACAAATGGAAGGTCCCCGACCAGGGGTCTGAGGCAATCAAATTATAGAAAAAGTCCCAACGCTCTCTAAGAGCTTTGTTCTTTTGGAGCAAGAATAAATTCAAGGAGCTGAATCAACTTAAGGAAACTCTGGACAAGGAAATCCGGGCGTTGCAGGAGGATGAGTGCTCGCCTGCGGGGCTGTCAGATACTCAGAATGAGGCGCTGAAGTATAGGTTCAATTGCTAAATTCTACTCTTACTCGCATTATGACTTGGTGGGGCCAATGTGCGAAGGTTAGGTGGATTGAGGAGGGGGACGAGAACTCCCGTTTCTTTCATTCTATGGCCTCTGCGAGAAGGCGTTCCAATCGCATTGTTCAAATGAGGCTTCCGGATGGGCAACTGACCTCCGAGCATGAGCAAATCGTGGAGACGATACAGGGATTCTTTGAACAGAAATGGAAAGGAAATATCATTGAGGAGCTGGGGTGGCCGAACCTGGACTCTCATGCTGCCATATAAGCTCAGACCACTGCAAAATTGAATAGGGAGGTAACTGGTGAGGAGATTCAGCAGGCGATTGGCTCGTTGGGGCAGAATCGGGCGCCTGGTAGGGACGGCATTACAGCCTCGTTCTTTAAGTTTTTCTGGGACATCGTGGGGGAGCAAGTCTCTCTGGCTTGTTTGGAATTTTTTCGGACAGGAATTATGGATCCGAGCTGGAAGGAAATGGTCATCATTCTTATTCCTAAAACTACCAATCCGGAGCATCCTTCTATGTTTAGACCGATTAGCCTATGCCAAACCATCTACAAAATTGTGGCTAAAGTACTGGTTAACCGTATGAAGAGTATTCTGCCTAGACTCATTTCTGAAGAGCAAGCCGCTTTTGTTCCTCGTAGATCAATTTCGCACCATTGCTTGTTGAGTCAGGAGATTATTAATAAGCTGAAAGTC
>NW_021406145.1:0-300 GCF_001605985.2 Dendrobium catenatum | reverse complement strand
TGTTTATGTTCATTTAATATCAGGTTGTTCAAGTTTGATTCATGTTTGTTCGAGCTTTATTGCTTGTGTTCATGTTTGGTTCATTTAAATTAATGAGTGTTCATGTTCAGTTCATGTTCAGTTCATATTCGTTAATTTAGTGCTTATCGAGCTTTAAACAAATAAACATGAACGAGCTATAAACGAGCTCTACTTTTTGATGTTCATTAACTTAAAAAATGAGCTTTATCGAGCTTTCTAACAAACGATTAAATCGAGCATGTTCACGAACATATTTAACAAAACTTTTTTAATTATCAA
>NW_021406144.1:0-279 GCF_001605985.2 Dendrobium catenatum | reverse complement strand
CTCGGAACACTCTTCTGCTCGCGCGGTGCATTTGTCTTGATGGATAGCGGAAAAGCAGACGGCAGCGCGACACCCAAAAACCCTCCAACAAAACCCCTCCAAATTTTGGTCCCGTGCTCATGGGAATATTATTAGGTCTGGTCATTGGACTTAAAAATAAGTCCGGACTTCAAAAAAATATTAAAATGTAGAATATATATGTGTTCGTAAAATTTTAAGTCAATGGTGTCAAAAATGCAAGTAAACACAACTCTCCTTGGCCTATTGGTTGAGAGCTTA
>NW_021406143.1:0-503 GCF_001605985.2 Dendrobium catenatum | reverse complement strand
ATTAAATACAATTTTTGGGATAATATAAATTTTGATGTCTAAAAGTAAGGGAAAATCAAATGTCACTTTAAAACCATCTTGATATAATATTGAAATAAAAGCTATTAAAAGTTAAATTTATGACCATCCATACCCTACTTTTAGCAAACTCATAAAAAATATTTCTATTTGATGAGCCAGAAAATAAAAAAATATTTCAATCCAGTTCAAATGAGCCATAAAAAAAAATAATACTTGATGTATAGTTGAAAACTTTATATTTCTATTTGAAAGTGAAAATAATCACCAATTCTAGAATACATATAATCTTAAGACAAAAATAGTATGTCCACGCTCATTAAATTTTAATGTCATCAAGGCACTTAAGTGTTTAACAAATGCTCTCATGTTAAGGGAAACTTTATGAGTATTCTAATTTACTATTTCATGACTTTAATTAGAATTAATAAATAGCGACTAAAAAAAATAAAATAAATCTTGATTTTTCATGTGAAATGGGAGCG
>NW_021406142.1:0-300 GCF_001605985.2 Dendrobium catenatum | reverse complement strand
GAAGAAACAAAAGCACCATCAAAGTTGGAGAAAAGGTGATGATCATAAACATGTTAAAGGATTTTCTAATGTTATTTGTTTTGAATGTAGGAAACCTGGACATGTGAGAGCCGATTGCCCAACACTTCAAGATATCACAAGCAAGGAAAAGATTGAGAAGAAACCTAAGGTTATGAAGGACAAGAAGAAAATCCAAAGGGGTTTCTGGGCAGAATCTGGTACTGACTCCTCTGAGACTGAACCAGAGGAAGAAACTACAAACCTGTGTTTCATGGGAGAAGATCAAATTGATGAGGAAGA
>NW_021406141.1:0-659 GCF_001605985.2 Dendrobium catenatum | reverse complement strand
TATCGTCCAGGACGATATGGACATCGTCCTGGCCGATCAGTACAAATCCCATGAGATCGGCCAGGGCATCGCCCTGAATGCAAACTTGAAGATTGAAAATGGGCTTGATCGTCTCGGCCGATCTCACGATCATCCCAGACGATCAGTTCAAATCAGAGGAAAATCATCCTGAGCATCGCCCTGAATGCAAGCTGGCCGATCCCAATCGTCCAGGAGCAACTAAGGTTTTTTGAATAGATCATCCTGGTTGATCATGCGATTGTCCAGGACGATGTGATCGTATCAATTATCCTTAATTACTTCTTTGTTTTGTATGATTAATTAAGGCATAATTGTGAATATCGTCCAGCCGATCCAAGATCGTCCTAGCTGATTGCCAAAAATACATAATACCTTAATTATTTATGACGGCAATTTCTTTCTGTTTTGATCCTATCATCCAGGTCGATTGGCTAATGACGACTGCCTTAATTAAGAACCCCTGATTAGATTTTCTGCTTTAAGCCCGATCGTCTTGGACTATGTAAATATCGTCTTGGCCAATTTGAGTAAAAACAGAAATTTAAGTCTCTCAAGTGTGTGTGTGTGTGTGTAGGGTTACTTAGCATCAGTCTCTTTGAATATTACAAGTTGACTCAAGAAGAGAAAAAGCAAAGTAC
>NW_021406140.1:0-324 GCF_001605985.2 Dendrobium catenatum | reverse complement strand
ACTCAACTGCCCGCTCCTAGCGTACTCTTCCCGCCTTCCTCGACGACGCAGGAACACCTCCGTTGAAAACCCTAGATTTCTTGCGTTATGCTCACGGGTCAGATCTCAGCCGATTTGTTCATTGTTCTCTTTCCTTTATTACATGAATAATTTTTCAATTATCTGTTAATTGTTCGGTGGCAATTGCCGAATCAGAATGTGGAGACGAATAGCGAATACAAGCCTGGTTTTGTTAATGATCTGCTCTTGAATTTGTTTAGAAAGAAGATGGTGGAGGTGAGCTCGATTCCATAGATCCATATTTTTGTCTTTCCTTTGTCCATA
>NW_021406139.1:0-281 GCF_001605985.2 Dendrobium catenatum | reverse complement strand
TCGGACCGGCGGTTCGAACGGTCTAATACCGGTTCGAGGCGAAAGCGATTCTCAAGCGAACCGTAACCGGCCGGCATTGTCCGGTCCGGTTTTAAAAGCCTTGGATTTAAGAGTGAAGACTGTGAAGTAGTGTCGCATTTAAAAGTGTAAGTGTGTGAGTGGTTTGGGCTCGACTTAATAAATGACTTATGAGTCGAGTTTGATAAGCTAAAAAGCTAAGTTTGAGCCAGCATTGACTCGACTCGTTAGCTCGCAATTATGCTCATTTAAAAAATATTAAT
>NW_021406138.1:0-313 GCF_001605985.2 Dendrobium catenatum | reverse complement strand
CAGCAGCTTGGACAACCACCTCTGATGCTCCTCTGTGGCCATCCTCTGCTCTAACAAGTACTTCAGGCTCCTCTGATCAGTCCTGACAATAAAGTGTCTGCCCAATAAGTAAGGTCTCCACTTCTGGATGGCCAGTATAATAGCCATCAGCTCTCTCTCGTAGACAGACTTCAGCCTAGCCTGGGACGACAGTACCTGACTAAAGTAAGCTATGGGCCTGTGGTTCTGCATCAACACTGCTCCCAATCCATAGCCTGAAGCATCTGTCTCCATCATAAACACCTGGTTGAAATCTGGCAGAGCAAGCACTGGC
>NW_021406137.1:0-257 GCF_001605985.2 Dendrobium catenatum | reverse complement strand
TCCTCCTTGATTAAGCCTAACAACAAGGTAGGAATGTTATCAAAAGAAAAGCTATCAAAAAAGAAACTACTCTCCAATGCCATAGTAGAACAACTATTTGCAACTTTATTACAACTTCTATATGCATGGAGGAATACAACTTTATTAAAATTATTCAAAAAACATAAATTCTTGTGCAGCCAATTATCCACATTCTCCTTATTCTTCTTTAAAAAATTCAGAATGAATTTGATAATATTGATATTATCACTCTCTAT
>NW_021406136.1:0-282 GCF_001605985.2 Dendrobium catenatum | reverse complement strand
CTGGTGTGTTCTTTTCTTATTATTGCTTCCGCATTTATTTTTCTTCCGCACTTAATTTCTGTGGTAATTTTGGTTTGAGTTTTCTCTTTAGTTTTTAAGTTATCCAATTCACTTCTCTCTTTATTAGCCTTGGGCCAGTTCATAAGGGCTTAACATCCCTAATGAACTTTCAATTGGTATCAGAGCACTTTTAGCCAGGTCCTTTGACACCAAAGAGATCTTCTTCTTTGGTGAACTTCCCTTGAGACAAGCCTTTAATCCGACGGTATTAAGGTACAAGCC
>NW_021406135.1:0-211 GCF_001605985.2 Dendrobium catenatum | reverse complement strand
CCTCACAAGATCTTTGGATTTTTTTGTTAGACGTGAAATGTTAACATCCATTGAACTTGATTCATTAATGCTCTTCATTTCTTTAAGATATTTTTTTACTACATGCTTCCAAATTAGTTTCAATTCTTCAAGACGCACAGGTTTGACAAGATAGTCAATTGCACCATAGTTTATACTTTTCATGACATTTTGAAAATCAGAATAAGCTGAC
>NW_021406134.1:0-2609 GCF_001605985.2 Dendrobium catenatum | reverse complement strand
TTTTACCAATGTTTTGATAAATCATGGAATTCAGCCTACTACTCTAGTACATCATCCCATTGATTTAGATGATCTTCGATAAGGCAATGTATCATATTACCTAAGGTGTGGTTAATGACATCTCGGTTTGGCTTGTCAGATTGCGGTCGGTATTGCTTAGTTGAATTTAAGTTTAGTTTGTAAATGCTTCTAAAGTCCTCTCCAGAAATTACTATTGAATTTGACGTCATGATGTGACGCCAAGCTATGAGGGAACCCATGGAGGCAAACAATTTCCTTGAAAAATCGCTTGGCCACATTCACGACATCAAAGATATTCTTGCATGTTTTAAAGCGAGCCATCTTGGAGAAGCGATCAACAACTATCATAATAGATTCCACACCTTGCTTGGTTTGTGGTAGGCTCAGGATGAAATCCATTCTCAAATACTCCAATGTAAATTTTGGGATAGGGAGAGAAGTTGAATTTTTTATCGGTCCTCTTAATTGATGGCAAACGATACACGTCTACACATACGGACACTGTGGCAATCCTTAATTAGTTAATGATGGAGGAATGTATTGAGAATGCACAGTTAGTTCCCTTTAGAAAGATATCCTTGTTGTATAGAACAGTTGCTGGAGGAAGAATGGTTAATATAGTTAGCTCATCTACAGCAAAATCATTGACTTCAACGTAGAATTTACAAAGACATTCCAATTTGGTGCTGGTTGTTTGGACCGTGGTGAGTTGGCTAGCTCGTCTGCTCAAGACATTTGTCACGTGATTACTTATTCCAGCTCTGTGCATCTATGCGAGTTAATGTATAGTTTGTTATCCCGCAATGCAATAAATAACAATTACGATGGTGGAGATGATCTTTTATGGAGGTACTGTAGATCAGAATGTCGTCAAAATAAACAACAGAAAATGGTCAATTATGATGGTCAATTATGATTTGAGTGCCTTGATAGTTAGTCACATAAATGTACCGAGTGCATTGTACAACTCGAATGGCATGCCATGCCACTCATACAAACATTCTCGATTCTTGAAAATTGACTTATGATTACCTTTAGATTGAATTTAAGTTTGATGATATCCCCTTCTTAGGTCCAACAAGGGGAATATGTCGGCGCAGATGTGATTGTTCAATAGGTTTTCTAAGTGTGGCATTAGGAATCTGATAGGTAACGCTTGTAGAAAATCAGAAATTTTCTTGCTGGAATTTAATTTCAGCAATTTGTAAAAATAGAAATTGCAAAGAATTTAGGAGGAAAAAAATCAGAATTAAACTTTTTGATTGATGGTAGATTAAAAAACAACAAGATACAATGGATCTTCAATTGGAGAGGAAGATCCGTCTCTCCCAAATCTTTAGACTCCATTAGAGCCTGCTCAAGAACACAAGAACCTTAATTTCAGCAAAAATCGGAGATAAATCTTAACCCTAACCTTCAAAACATACTTAAGCATGCAATAATTAACCAAAATCCTAAAATCACCCTTCCTATTTGAATTTTTCTTTCTAATTCTCCCCCCAAATCCCTCCCAAATTAAATTCGTGGAACCCCCCTTATTCGAAGTGGTTTAAAAATAATTTGTGAAGTATATGTTTGGCACATCAAGTAGCACTAAATAGAAGATAATGGAAATTTAGGAGTTATAAAGCCAAAGCCAAATAGTTGAGATAGGCTTAAGTGATATTTAGGCTTCGTTTGAGACGATTTTTTTGTTACTTTTTAAAGCAATCTTTTTAGTTAAAAAATTAAAATTTATATGCTAAAAAGTTACGTTAAGAATCAATAAAAATTTCGCCTCAAATGAAGCCGTAAGCGCAATAGTTTTTAAATATTATCTAGAAGAATGTCATGCAACTTTTAGAGCTACTGATGAGTTATCAAAATAGAAAAGTGTTTTAGAAGTATTATACTACCACAATTTATTATGAAGAATTAGAAGGTACATTTTACAAAATAGTAATTATGCCGACAATATTGTAGTAATCTGAGTGTTAGGTAGTAATAGTTTGTCGATATCTAAGGCTTCGTTTGGGATGGCTTTTTAATTGCTCTTTAAAACGGAGTTCTAGTAAAAAAAAAAATGTACTAAAACTCCATTTTAGAAAGCAATAAAAAGCCGTCCCAAATTAGTGTGAGTAGAATTCAAAACGGGTTGGGTTCAACAATTCGACCTGTTTCAAAAATTGGGTCAGGTTCGGGTTGACACGTTGACCCGAAAATGACTCATTTTTACCCGAAAATCCATTTTGACCCGGCAACTCGAGATTGACCTATTTTTTACCCGAAAAGTAGAGTTTGATTCGTTTTTGGACTCGAAAACTTGCAATTTTTTGTCCAACCTGGGTCATTCGAGTCGGGGCAGGTTGACTCGGACCCGAAACGGGTCGGGTTCGGGTCCAGAAAATCGACCTGTTTGCAAAAATGTGTCGGGTTCGGGTTGAAATGAATAGTGCCGTGTTAGTTTCGAGTTCGACCAGAATCCGACCTGTGACCCAAAATTACTTCTATCTCCTGACCTCTTATTCTCCATCTATTACCCTTCCCTTCTCTCCTCTTTTCAACTGTCACCTTCTTCAAACGCATCAATGATGGCGAAAAACATATAC
>NW_021406133.1:0-1467 GCF_001605985.2 Dendrobium catenatum | reverse complement strand
TTCTCCTAAGAAGCAGTATATTACAAATATGAACTGAAAAAATAAGTATAATTTATTTATGACCTCCTGATTGTGACATGATTCATTAAACTCCAAATTTTGAAATAATATTCATCAAAGAGAAAAATCTGTCCCCCAAATAGTGCCTTCTGAATAAGCCATATCAGAATAAGGGCAATGCAAGAAGAGATGTGGGCAAAAATGTAAATTTAAAATTCTCAGAAATTCTATGAAGATTCAAATATGTCATCCAAATGTAAATATATTATCACAAAAAAAGTGTTCTCATAATATTGAATGTGACATTTGAATAAACTACATTAAAAAAAAGTGCTTATTAGCAGTCCATTATCATCAGAAAGATTAAAATTATCTTCTTGATATAAATTTTTTTTTGTGTTACTATCAGAGGAGTTGGTAAGCACCTAAATATAATTGCCCCATCATTGATACTATATGGATATTAAAAATATTATAAACCTAAGGCCACCTATATATATATAATTAACTTATAAAAAAAAAGGTCGCATCGAGCGATTCCTGCGGTTGGTTTCCAATAATAATTAAAAAAAAAATCGAATGAAATTTACGAATATATCTTTATATAGAATATATTTATTTTTCATGATACAAATAAAGTGATTAATTAAATCTGAATATAAAAATCAGTTGAAGTAAGGTTAAAGTTGAGCCCCGTTTTAAAAATTTCTAACTTTGCCACTATTTCACCTCCATGAAACTTATGCTATGACGTGTAATATTCTTATAAGAAAATTCATGTTTTGGAATCATAATCATAATTAAAAGTTTAAATCTAATGTATTTTAAATAATCTATTTTTCATTAAATTTAAATAAGAATTCAACTCTTAATAAGACACAATATAGAAAAAAAATTCATACTGCCGACCGAATAAAAATTTCTTTTTATCGTCGTATGTATTTCATGATATAAATGAGTATTATATGATATAATCCTAAATTTTGAAGAAAACATATTGTTTTAAGCATTCATATTCATTTTGCCATGCATGCATGCACTGTGCTTCCTGCATACATTGACTAAGAAATATTCAGTGGAGCTTTACGTTATGAGAATAGGTAGGATGGTACAGAAGAAAGCCAAAGCGTACTGTATTTCTCAATCGAACATGTGATAAAAACTAATTTAAATACAATAACTTTACTATTTCGATTTCCATTTCCATTTCCTTTCTTTCAATTCCTTCAAATCAAACCTACCCTTAATTAATGAAAGGTTTTATATGACCATTTAAGTCAACTTTATCCATTTAAAAAGCTTAAAAATAAAAACATAAAGATAGAGATAAAATTTATCCATTTAAAAAGGAGAGAAAGATCTTATTTGCCTTTGGCTCTTTCAATTAAACTTTTGGTGTAGATATGCCTAACGTCCATCAGAGTTTTAAAAGGGTTCTAATAATTAATTATCTCTAAATAGAACAAA
>NW_021406132.1:0-329 GCF_001605985.2 Dendrobium catenatum | reverse complement strand
ACTTCATATTGTATGTCTCTTCTATGGGTATCTGCTCACTTCTTCATTATTTGTTGTGCCCTCTCCAGATGTTTCTTCAACTCTTCCAACACCTGGTCCCTCTCCTCTAAGTACTGTTCGATTGAAGAGACAGGTGTATGTCCCTTCCCATAATGTACTAAGTGTGGGGGGGTCTCTTCCATAGAGCACCTTGAAAGGAGTCATCTAGAATGCCGAATGGTACGAAGTGTTATACCAGTACTACGCCCACGGCAATCATTTAGCCCATTTCCTGGGTGTTTTAGAGGCAAACCACCTCAAATAAGTCTCCAAACTCCGGTTGACCACTT
>NW_021406131.1:0-325 GCF_001605985.2 Dendrobium catenatum | reverse complement strand
ATTCTAAATAATTTTCCTACCCTATCATTGTGAGGAATAAATCACAAGATGAAACAAATAATAAAAAAAATAATGAAATTGAGCATCAGGATTTAACATGGAAAAATCTGAAATTAGGAAAAACAACACAGAGTCACATCACACCAAGAAATTTACAATGAAAATTAAGATAAATTATATATATCTTCACCCTCTATCTTTATCTCTCTTCACTTCATAAACGCATTCTACTCAAAATAGACAAAGAGACGTTATTCAATATATTGAAAAACACAATACTTGAATTAAAAAAAATAAAAAAATAAAAAACTGAAGAAAAATGCAT
>NW_021406130.1:0-201 GCF_001605985.2 Dendrobium catenatum | reverse complement strand
CTACAATCATCTTGATCGGCCTGTCCGATACATTTTTTATCCTAGATGATGCGTTTATTGTATTCTCCCCGTCCGATACACCTGTTCGTCCTGGATTATACACGTGTTAGTACGTTTAAAATCTTTAAAATTGCGCGGGATGATCCATTTTTGGACAATAGTCCTGGACGATCCACTATTCATCCTGGATGATACACGTGG
>NW_021406129.1:0-253 GCF_001605985.2 Dendrobium catenatum | reverse complement strand
AGCCTGTACAAAACACTCTTTTCACCACTACCCGGTGTGGCAGAGAACCGTCGTCCTTTTACACTCTCCTAGTGTGGGCAGAGAACCCTACGGCTGTTTACACTCTCCAAGTGTAGGCAGAGAACCGTCATCCTTTTACACTCTCCTAGTGTGGGCAGAGAACCCTACGACTGTTTACACTCTCCAAGTGTAGGCAGAGAACCGTCGTCCTTTTACACTCTCCTAGTGTGGGCAGAGAACCCTCGTCCTTTTA
>NW_021406128.1:0-308 GCF_001605985.2 Dendrobium catenatum | reverse complement strand
TGACATTCTTTCCAAGTTAGATCTTGGGGCATCACACCCACCCCCCTTATGGATTGGGCTAACTTAAGGCCCCTTCCCCACTTGAGATACTTCCTATAGCTTAAAGTAGATAAAACTAGGAGCTAGTCATTGCTAATAATGAGAATAGTATGGATTTATCTTGTCATATATTATAGAAGAAGAGGGCAAGGTTTGTCATATATTATGGAAGAAAGGGTTAAGACTTTCTCTTTGGAGAGCATATCCTCTAGCTTGAAGGAATGGGAAGTCTCTAGTTGGTCATAAAATCGGGAAAATGCCCTTATGAA
>NW_021406127.1:0-346 GCF_001605985.2 Dendrobium catenatum | reverse complement strand
GAGTTATTCCTTTCCAACCAAAGAAACCACATAATGAGGGAAGTAATAAGGTTGTGAATGTGGCCTTTAGAATTATTAAACCAACATTTAAGTAAAGATTTTATTGAAAGATGAGAATTAAAGCAATTTAACTAAAATAAATCATCAAAATAAACCCAAGTTCTGACAGCCATAGGACCAGATAAAAAAAATATGATGCATATTCTCCATATGATTATAACAATGACACTTGGAAGCTAATATGAAACTGTTTTTTTATGAGATTATTTTCCGTAGGAATAAATTTATGCAAGACTCTCCAAACAAAACTAGAGACAGTAGAGGGAATGCTCTTATGCCAAATATT
>NW_021406126.1:0-429 GCF_001605985.2 Dendrobium catenatum | reverse complement strand
TCGCCTGGAATAGATGTTGGCCTATGTCAATCATCCGAACATCGTCCCGGATGATTCTACGATCAGCCCAGTCGATGTGATCGTATCAATCAGCCTTAATTTCTTTCTATAATTTCCAGATTAATTTAGGCATAATCATTTTGTATCGTCCAGGCTGATATAGAGATCATCCTTGCCGATAATTTAAAATAAAGAATACCTAAAATTGATCATGGCGACTAATTCTTTCTGATTTGAGCCTATCATCCTGGCCAATATAAGTATCTTCCAGGACAATTTACTTAATGACGGATCCTTAAACAGGATGACCTAATTAGGGTTTCTATTTTTGGTTGAATCATCCTGGCCGATATGAACATCGTCTAGGCCGATGTACTCAAAACAAAAAAACCCAAAAAACCCCTCAAGTGTGTGTGTGCAAGGTTACTT
>NW_021406125.1:0-251 GCF_001605985.2 Dendrobium catenatum | reverse complement strand
AGTTATGTCATGTTATCGGGAGAGGTAATTGATTATAGGGCTTGCGCCTATAGGAAACTAGAACTCATATCATAAAGCCCTCCAAAATGAGGGAAAAATCTTTGGATAGTGTCTTATCTACAAACCCATCTGCCTTTCAAAATTTACCCTGAAACTTAATCCGTTAAAACTCCCTCGCCGAAGAAAAGCAACCAGTCGGGCAGAGTTCTGGGCTGAATTTTCGGAGCCCACAGATTTCTGGCGACTCTGCT
>NW_021406124.1:0-467 GCF_001605985.2 Dendrobium catenatum | reverse complement strand
TTATTTGCATTATTTTCTAAAGTTTTCCTTTACTGTTCATTTATTAATTTCACAGTAGCATTCAGCTTTTTCCACTAATCTATGCATGCAAGAATTGATCTGTAAAACTCGCACAAATGCTGGTTTAGACCTCGCACGCTTTTCAAAGCGTCGTGACTAGTTTTAAGTGGAAAATTCAAGTTTGTCGGATTTTGATGGAAATAATTTTGAAAAATTCTACGCAAAATTCTAAAAAAATTTGATATATAAAACTTGTATTTGATTTTTCTTAATTTAGGAATTAAAATTCATCGAAGTCTCATAATTCCAATAATACCCCTAATGTTTATTCAAGCATGGGTTATTTAAGTGAGGGCAAAATTGACATTATGGAAATCCCTTTCTCTTAAGGGGACCGAATTCCATTCGGTGGAATTCGGTCCCCATTTCATTTCTTCCGCCCGAACTCACGAAGAGGAGAAGGCGGA
>NW_021406123.1:0-295 GCF_001605985.2 Dendrobium catenatum | reverse complement strand
TATTGAGTAGACGGAGCTGCCAGCGATCCGGCCATATATAGGCTTGTTGGATCCGACCTTTTACACCCATTCGAACCTTAAGATTCAAGCTGTTGAAAGACTTCAAGCTTTTCCGGCTCAATTTGTAGTAGTGTGTAGTTATAAAAGTCTCTTTCTTGACTTTTGAGTCTTAGTTTGTTGGAGAATGTGTCTCTAACTTTTGAAAGATCACCTGCATATACTTTGAAAAACAAGTATCTGTATTCTTTAGCACAAAGTAATATTCGAATTGATAATTTTAAATATTTATTCGGGG
>NW_021406122.1:0-321 GCF_001605985.2 Dendrobium catenatum | reverse complement strand
TGAGCATTAAACCAGGCGACATCCTGGTCATGCTGCTGCTGCTGCTGAGTAACAAAACTATCAAAATGAGCTAAATCCTCAGTGCGGTGCTGCTCGTAGCGGGTAATATCCTCAAAGTGTTGCTGCTCCTGTGCAGCCACGTAGGCATCAAACCGAGTCTCCCAATGATCAAACCTCTCAATCAACTGATCAACTGGAGAGTGCTAGTGGAGAGGGACAGGATCAGGAACGGGAGCGGGAGCGGGAGCCTCCTCCTCTCTCGCCCCCCGACCTTCCCCATCTCTTGGGTGGAGACGAGTACTATGAAGAGCAGTGAAGGAA
>NW_021406121.1:0-439 GCF_001605985.2 Dendrobium catenatum | reverse complement strand
TTTTGTTCTAACGTAAAAGAGTAAGGTGCTTTGGACTTCATTATTTTTATCGTAGCTGGTTCTTACTAACTCTAAATTTCACCATCAATAGTATTCTTTAATGTCCATTTTAGCTTTGATGTTATCCTTATTTTTGCCTTTAACATCCATAATTATATTAAATATGTTGTCTAGAAAATTCTTCTCAATGTGCATAACATCTAGATTATGTATTATCAAATTTTTTTTCTAATATGGTAATATCTAAAAAATATCTTTTTAATCCAATTACGTTGAACATCATATCCTGAAAAATCAATAACAATTGAAAAGTTAGAAAGTCTTTGTAATATGTCATCATCATTTAATCTGGATAGAGGAGATAACCTCTCAATTCTATTTTTAATGAATCCTTTCTTATTCCTTCTAAATAGATGATCAACAGGTAGAAACATATGAT
>NW_021406120.1:0-284 GCF_001605985.2 Dendrobium catenatum | reverse complement strand
ACGGGACGATATCAGTTCGTACGGTACGATCAGACAATTATCTCCTATTAAGATCACATGGAACGAATAGGAACTGGCTTGAAAAATTTTATAAGTCCTATTCGTCCTGGACGAAATTAAAAATAGTACGGGACGATTTGCTCTCTGTAAGATTTTCGTCTAGACGAAATTAAATATCGTCTAGGACGATCTGGTCTCTGTAAGATTTTTGTCCAAACGAAATTAAATTATCATACATGACGATTTTCTCTCTGTAAGATTTTCGTCCAGACGAAAATAAATTT
>NW_021406119.1:0-492 GCF_001605985.2 Dendrobium catenatum | reverse complement strand
GAGGCCTTCCGATGACCTGGTTAGCTAAGTTTAGGTTTTAGATTTGTGTTATGTTAAGAAAGTTAGAGTTTGACCTAAAAAAACTTGGTTAGAAAATATTATAAATGGTCTTTCTTTATTAGATTTAAATGAGAATTTGACATTCAATAGAACGCAATGGAAAAAAGGATTCGTACAGCAAACCCCTCGTAGAGGGACAAAGGCTTGATGTTATTGTTGTATTTGAAACTACAACTAAACCACCCTTCTTAGGAACAAAATAAATAAGATTCACCAAAGAACTATAAAAAAAATGGGGTTAACACTTCCTACAACTAACCACTTATGAATTACTTTTTTAACTACTTCATTTATGGATGAATTTTATCATCTTTGGGAAATAGCTTTTGGTAAGAAACTTTCCTCCATCAAAATACTATACAAAGATGATGATGGGCTAATTGCTTTGATGTCATCTATGGTCCATCCTGAAGCATTCTTATAATTACCTAG
>NW_021406118.1:0-392 GCF_001605985.2 Dendrobium catenatum | reverse complement strand
GTACCGGTTATAACTGGTGCAAAAGAATCGTTTTAAAAGCAGTTTTTAAACCGCTCCTAATGACCGATGCAATAGAATCTATTTTTTAGTAGTGAATAGTGATGATTAGGGTGATCGAAAT
This sequence comes from Dendrobium catenatum, assembly GCF_001605985.2. NCBI lineage: Eukaryota > Viridiplantae > Streptophyta > Magnoliopsida > Asparagales > Orchidaceae > Dendrobium > Dendrobium catenatum. The sequence continues at coordinate 271 of NW_021406118.1, read as the reverse complement.
AAATGGGATTTAAGAAGGGTAATTTGGCTTTATATAAGTCATAATAATTATGATTGGTCAAATATTTTTATTATTTTATTATTAGGAGAAATAAATGGGATTTAAGAAGTGTAAGCCAAAGGTTACTATGTCAAATGAGATAATTTATACTAAGCCACTAGAGCCCTTAAAATCTATTTAGTTAGGCTAGAGTTAACCACTAATCAATCAAAACACGCCAATAGCACACTAAAGCTCAAGTATCAAATAAATAAGAGTCAAAGTTTAAGAT
>NW_021406117.1:0-244 GCF_001605985.2 Dendrobium catenatum | reverse complement strand
ATATGAATCATAGGAAGCATATGTTTATAGGATGTTTGTTTTATGAGTTATTGAATTTAGGTTACTTTCATTGTTTAGGGCTATGGATCAGGAGCGTGATGCCACTGATGGCAGTACTGATGCTATGGATCAGGAGCGTGATGCCACTGTTGGCAGTACTGATAGCAACACTGAGCGGACTGGAGGGGAAGTTCCAGTTGTTCCAGCTGTAACACCCCCTGGTGGTGTTAGTGGTGTTCCATTT
>NW_021406116.1:0-234 GCF_001605985.2 Dendrobium catenatum | reverse complement strand
AACTTTAGATTGTTGCTTGTTCACTGTTTTTAGTAAATTTTTACACTAAAAAGATGTTTTAGAAAGAGGTAAGAAAGTTGTCTCAAACGAAGCCTAAATTAACAACTCTGATAGAAAAAATTAGCTTTCAAATAAAAAAAATTAGAAATTTGTGAGAAAATTGTCCCAAATAGGATTTAAATTATGATTGTTGTTTGGAAAGCAAAGCAGCAAAAAAAATTATCCCAAATAGAC
>NW_021406115.1:0-504 GCF_001605985.2 Dendrobium catenatum | reverse complement strand
ATTGGACTATTTATATGAAAGACAAGAAAAACTATCTACAAACTGCAAATTTTCAAGTCAACATGAAGTTGATCGTCCTGTATGATCATGGATTGTCCTAGACGATTTTACTTAAATGTGTGGAAACAAACCAAATATATATTAGTACGAACAAAAATCTTACCCGAGAATCATCCTGTAAGAACTAGATTTGTCTGGTATGATCAGTTATACCATAGGTAAGTTCCCAAAAACTGCAAGACGTCGCCAAAATTTGAAGAGTCGGTTCACTTTGTCCTGGGGCAAAAATGAGTTCGTCCGGACAAAATTTTTACAGAGAGAAATTCGTCCTGGGATGAATTTGCATTCGTCTGGACAAAACTTTTCCAGAGAGCATTTCATCCTGGCACGAATATGAATTTTGTCTGAACAAAAATTTTCTAGAGGACATTTCATCCTGGGACGAATTTGAGTTCGTCTGGATGAAAATTTTCCAGAGAGCATTTTGTCCTGGCACGAATATGA
>NW_021406114.1:0-333 GCF_001605985.2 Dendrobium catenatum | reverse complement strand
TTTTGCTTTAGTGATTAGTAGACCTAGTGAGGGGATTGTGACTTTGAGCAATCATTTCATTAATAAGTGTAACATAATTTTATGTTATGGATATTAGAAATATATAAATCCATTAATTTTTTACTCTTATTTATAGGTCATGGATATTAGAAATCAATGAAATTGGATGTATAACCGATTATCTCAAAGTCGGAAGATATTAACAGATGAATTCATCAATGGGGTGAACTTTTTCATTCAGCAAGCGAAACAGCTGCCGATTTTTATATCTGAAGGAAAGTTTCTATGTCCATGTTCTAAATGATTTATTCTTTCTTACTTAAGGTAAATTGA
>NW_021406113.1:0-270 GCF_001605985.2 Dendrobium catenatum | reverse complement strand
GTGTGCAATTTATCCCAAACTTCCTTACCGGTAGTGCACGTGGATACTAACATAAAATCATCAGAATTTAAAGCATAGAAAAAGCAATTTAAAGACTTCGCATTCAATTGAGCATTGAGTTGTTCTTCCCTGTTCCATTGACTAAAAGGAATATCAATTTTAACTCCATTAACAATTCGTGATTGTGATGAATAACCAGTTAAAATCATATGCCACATGCAAAAATCAATCGTTTGTAAGAAAATAGACATGCGAGTTTTCCAAAAATCA
>NW_021406112.1:0-675 GCF_001605985.2 Dendrobium catenatum | reverse complement strand
AATTAACAGTAAAGCATCCACCTCAATTGCAACATTATCAAAACCTCTATTCTAGCATATCTCCAGTCCTAGAGAAAAACCCATAAGCTCGGCAAAAATAACCTTACAAGGATTTAAGGGGCCTGCATATACAACAATAACATCACCATAATTATTACGAATAATACCACCCATACCCGCAAAAGAAATTCCTACATAACCATCAGTATTATGTTTAATAGAAGTAGGCATAGGTTTTAACCACCGGATAATCCTTTCAGTTTTAACCAACTCCTTAGAAGTGATAGAAATGCCAAATTCCAAAGCCAAATTCTCATAGTTCTAGAAATTCTTAATCGAGATAAAATTAGTAGTATAAAGCTGTAAGACTTTGTTATTCACATTAGCAATAACACTATTGGCATCCATTTTAATCTCATTGTGCTTAGCATCATTACGAGCCTTTCGAAGGAACCACATAATAAGGATGGGCAATAAATTAAAAATACGACCTTTAGAATTAATCACCTAAAATAGACATAATATTCTAAAATGAGCAATACTAACTTTGTTAGAAATAGCAAAAAAAATACCTCCAAACTTTCTAAGCAATGCAACCATTAACAAACACATGATTAATATTCTCAATATTAAAACAGCATTGACATTTAGAAGGAAAACTAAAACCTTTATTCC
>NW_021406111.1:0-331 GCF_001605985.2 Dendrobium catenatum | reverse complement strand
CAGAGAACCCTTTAATTTCCAAGTTTTGTTAATAGCCCCCAGCAGAGCCTCATAAAAGGGCCTGCGACCAATAGAATAGCCGACCAGGCAGAGCTTCCATTCTTCCCCACCCTTACATAGCTTATCATCCGAGAAAGGTATGATCTCGGGTTCAGACGGATGGTGTGTAAAGTGGAAGGCTTTAGAAACCGAAGCATCAGGAGCAAATACCTGATTCCAGTTTCTCGGCAGAACATGCTGCGATCCTCCAGATGAAGATCCGAGAGGAGGAAAATCAGTTGCAGATGGAAGATCTGCCATATTGACAAAGGAGATCGGAATCCTCCGGCCT
>NW_021406110.1:0-214 GCF_001605985.2 Dendrobium catenatum | reverse complement strand
GTACTCTACCACTAGTGGATTTAATCCTAAGGGAAGGGAGGAAACCTAACCTTAAGGAAAAGAAGATTGAGTGATCGTATAGAAAGGAAGAAATCCTAACTACAAGGGATTGAATTTGAGTTTGATACTAGGGTAGTGCCACGAGGGGCGTACTTTACCACTAGTTGATCTAATCCAAAGGGAAGGAGGAAACCTAAACCCTAAGGAAGAAAAG
>NW_021406109.1:0-263 GCF_001605985.2 Dendrobium catenatum | reverse complement strand
AACCAGTAGGCTTTAAAAAAAGAGAAGGTGATACCGTCCATTCCTACGGAGATGTTTTTGCCCGTATTCTTTACTGCTTCCATCATTTCTTCTGCCTAGAAATCCTTGCTCAAATAGTTTCTGTCTTCGTCTTCAAGGCAACTCCAGCAATGAGGCCCATTTTCAAGGCTGCAGCTCCGGAACCACCATTTTTCTTTGAAATGGTCTAGCAAGACCAGATGAATGATAGCTTGATCTTCTATTACTTCCCCCGTACCATCTTT
>NW_021406108.1:0-221 GCF_001605985.2 Dendrobium catenatum | reverse complement strand
TTTAACGTCTTCATAATATCAGAATTTGAAGATCTTCAGCTCGTTGGATTTTCTCTTCAAGCCACTCGATTTGACCATAAGCATGTCACATTTGGAAATTGTTTGGTTGTCCAATTTATGGTTTAAACTTTCAAAATGCCCTTTGGGATTTCGATTTGGACCCATTTAAGTTTGGATTGAGTTCAATGACGTGTTGTTGGGGCCGGGTTTGTATTTTTGAG
>NW_021406107.1:0-232 GCF_001605985.2 Dendrobium catenatum | reverse complement strand
TGGGTCTAGTAGTTATTAAAAAAAAAAGAAAATTCGAAAAATAACAATAAATTAAAAAGTTAATTATTTGATCAAATTTAATTCATATAAACAATCTATAATTATAAAATTCTTAACTAATTCCAGAAAAATTCAATCTAGTACACAAAGCCATTGAACTCATAATAAGGTATAGTATTTATGGAAAATATAAAATTTATAAAATTATTACAAATTAAAAGTCATGAAATAG
>NW_021406106.1:0-256 GCF_001605985.2 Dendrobium catenatum | reverse complement strand
TGTTATCTAGTCAATAAAATCAATCGGAAAAGCAATATAATAAATCTCAATCTACCCTATCAATAAATCAAATGTAGCAAGTCAATACAATGCAGAATCAATAGTATCCATGCTCAATGATCAATCAATGAAATCGATGAAATCGTAAAATACAGTAAATCCGATCAAATCAATAAAGTAGAAATCGATAAAGCAATAAATCTGTATCTCAATACAGTAGACATGCATTCAATACAATAATACTGAACAAGTACAA
>NW_021406105.1:0-279 GCF_001605985.2 Dendrobium catenatum | reverse complement strand
AAAAGCGCATGAATATTCTTTAACAAATTCCCAACCTCCACACTATATACTGTTAAATCTTTCAAGAACGGTTTCAACCCAATTTTGAAGTCAAATACAAGTAAGAGAAAGAATTATATATATAAAGGCTCATTCTACCTTAAAATAACTCAAGAACTCCTTCAACATAAAACTTCATGATCTTTCCAAAGTTAAACAAAAACTACTTAACATAAAGCATGCAAATCTTGCATCAATTTAACTTAAATTTTTCAAATGAATTATAAAGCACATAAAGGT
>NW_021406104.1:0-220 GCF_001605985.2 Dendrobium catenatum | reverse complement strand
ATTATATTGTATATCTCCAAGAGCATGAGTTTGACATAGGATTGGAAGATGATTCAATCTCATTCAGTCAAGTCAAACAATGCTCTAATTCCCAAAGTGGATAGATGCCATGGAAGATGAGATGAAATCAGTGAAAGACAATGATGTTTGGGATCTTTCTGAATTGCCTGAAGGAGCAAAACTTATTGGTTGTAAATGAATTTTTAAAACCAAAAGGGAT
>NW_021406103.1:0-342 GCF_001605985.2 Dendrobium catenatum | reverse complement strand
AATCAACCATTCACTACTATGAACTTAGGCCATCACCAAGCGAAAATCCCCATTTTGCTTAATGAATGGTAGAGAGACCCTGCACCCTCCACTTTATTTCCAAGAGAAAAGAATGTAAATCTATCCCACGAGTTAATTAATGTCATATTTACAGCACAAAGGTTTTATGATCTGACTAATCTCTTATAAACTCATTCAAATGATAGCACTCATCACCCAACAACAAATATCAAAGGAATAAGATAGAAGAGATATGGAAACAAATAATTGGTGCACAAGTTCACAATAGATTTCACACTTGTGTTTTCAATTGAAAAATTCAAACAAACCCCCCTCAAGGCA
>NW_021406102.1:0-266 GCF_001605985.2 Dendrobium catenatum | reverse complement strand
AACATGCAATGCTCACACAATCATGCAAGCATGGTTGCACAGAAGAGAGAGAAACCCAACATTTTCCTGACCAAATCAAAACGAGGAACAAGGACTACTCGAAACTCATCTGACCGGATCGAAACAGTTAGAAAGAGTAAGGAAAATAACTCAACAACAACTAGGGAAGTGAACAACCGCTCAGAAAATCAACAACCTCTGGGCAAACTCAACAACCATTAGGGAAGTGAACAACCACTAGGAAAACTCAATAACTAGAAGGAATG
>NW_021406101.1:0-328 GCF_001605985.2 Dendrobium catenatum | reverse complement strand
CCCATTTTATTTGATTCATTCGCTAAATGGCACTTTTCGAAACGAATCAGTGTGTCATTTGGAGAGGTGGGGCCGGCGTGGGGGTATGTCGGTTGCTCAAAAATTTTTTTTTGTTATTTATTTTTATACAGTCAACACATTACAATCCAAAACATAAAGCCCAACACTTAGATTAGGTTGGGACACTTCCGGATGGTTCCGAAATCTCAAAGTGTCCCCTACTCTTCTCCATTTCATTCTGCAAATAACTGTTCAATTTTGACATATTCCATTTTGAGCTTCCAAAATTCTCCTCTCTTTTTGATATCACTCATAGAAAATCTGACAA
>NW_021406100.1:0-526 GCF_001605985.2 Dendrobium catenatum | reverse complement strand
GACTGAAAGTGGTGTTGTTTTCTAACTCCTAAGACTTCAATACGGATGTCACAAGATTTTAGGGATCTAACAAAAGTAAAGCAATCCTAGTTATAATTGAAGTTTCTACAAGACCCTAAAGGTGGGAGGCGTACAATCATCTAGGCCCCTAAAGGTTTTTCTAAGTTTTTAAGAAAATTTACAGCACCGGGGGCTATGACCCGGTGGTTTCGCCCGTAGCGTCCCTACCAGAATGAATAGGGGTGACTGATGCTCGGATCCGATTGTCCTAGCTCCCTCTCCAAGTGCCCCAGTGCTCCTTATCCATTGCTTTCCAGAAAGTATCTCAAAAAACATAGAAAAAAGTGGATTAGGGTAGTTCTATAAGCAAATAATTATATAAGGAAATGAAAATGCAATAAAAAACTAGAACATACCTTTTGTACACCGATTGGGCCACTTGTGTTGGGCTCTCCTCATTTTGCAAGTGCGTAGTGTCAAAGCACGAAGGAAACGACAAAGAACACTAAAAGCAAAGCAAAAGGAG
>NW_021406099.1:0-1792 GCF_001605985.2 Dendrobium catenatum | reverse complement strand
AAAATTTATGATATATAATACTAATTTTAATATAAATTCTAAAGCATTGAAGACCCTCGTAAAATATTTTATGTTAGAATATTTTAACAGAATTTTTTTTTTCTCTTAGTCACTTTTTATCTTTAATGAGGCAATGCTCATTATTTGTCATTTTCACTGACTCAGTGCAAATTTATGATTTGTTTGGGACAATTTTCTTAATGATTCATAAATCAAATTTTTAGTATAATTATTTTTTAAGTCATACATTTTTATTAAGAAAATATTTTTAAAAACAACAAAAAAGTTCTCCCAAATGAAACTTACATATGATATGCCCACATCAAAAAACAATTAACATTCAACATTTCTCAAAAATATTTCTCAAAAATATTTTAAGGTGAGCAAAGAAGATTGAGGAGAATTGTGGCTGCCATGGGCGGATCCCCATAATGTCCACCCTAAAAAATTTTATTTTTTTATTAATTTTAGAGGGTATTTTTTGAAATATTTTGGGTATTTTGCCCTCTCTCAAAAAACTTTTTGTCATAATTTTATCAATTCTAATCATCTTTGCTCATCCCCTACCAAAAAATTTTTTTTACCCACCTTAAAAAAAGAAGCTGGATCCGCCCCTGAAACTGACTTCTCAAGACTAGAAAAATAGAGGTGGCCGGTCTCTAGGTAAGTGTTAAAAAGCTGGCTATTATAATATGTTGAAGAATTTTATGTTTGGTTGATACAAATAAGCAACAAGACTAGGTCATTCATTCTGATAAAACTAAAGATACGCTAAAAACCTCATCTAAAGTGACTAATTCGTTCATCATAATTGGAAAGTACAACCTTGTTTGATAAAACAAATGAAGAATAAATTAAAGGCTTGAAATGACTGCATTAAAAGCTAAAAAATATTGCACTAAAAAATAAAATGGCTTAATTTGTCCTAAAAAATTGTTACAAAAGATGGAAATGATAACAATGAAAGTTGAAAGGTACTAAAAGCTGAAAAAATAAGCGTACAAAAAATTAAAAATAAATTTATCATAAGTTGAAAAGAGGTGGATTAGAACAAAAAAGAGGTTTTTTTTTGTTGGAAAATTGGAAGTTTTATTTGGTTCGGTTGACCGGATGCAAGAAGCATCCGGTGGTAGGCAAAAAAAACGCGGTACCGAGGTGTATCAAGTTTTTCAAAAAACTCGGTACACCTCGGTACCAAGTTTTTTTTTTCCTACAACCGAATGCTTCTCTGTATCCGGTCGGATGACGTAATAATTGTTCGGAAAATTGAGGGCTCAAAATTGGGTGTACAAGTGTAAACCAAAAATCAACCTTCAACAAAATATGAGGTTTGACAAAATAAAAAAGTGCAAAATACAACAATCCAATGAAAATATCAAAAAACAGAAATACCAAAATAGAAAGAAATCCAATCTGGACTGAACTCAGAAAATACAATAGAAACCAGGTCACGGCCTCCCTTGGTTTACCAAAGGGAGGGAGAGGCAAGCTTCATCATTGTCTAATGCCTAAAATTGAACTTGTATGGTAGGATGATTTAGATTTTGTTTTAGACGACTTTTTTATTGCTTCTTAAACTGGCTTTCTGATTTAAAAATTAAAATTTTTATATTAGAAAGATGTTTTAAGAAGCCATAAGAAAGCCGTCCCAAACAAAACCCTATTCTTATGAATATATGAAAGTGGCCGATAATATTTGTACGTGATGATGGCATGTGCAATCATGGGCGGACCCACGGTATACTCAGGGTGGGCAAATGCCCACCCTCAAAAAAAAAAAAAAAAAAGAGGG
>NW_021406098.1:0-544 GCF_001605985.2 Dendrobium catenatum | reverse complement strand
GTGGTACAGTTCTTTGGAAATATGACCGACATCTAGAAGATTTCCTAAGTGGTCCTAGACTTATGTGGGTCAGATGCTCCTACCTAATGCAATTAAATTTTAATTAAATTGATTTCTAATACAATACATGCTAGTTAAAATGTCAGCTCATGAATGCTATAGAACTTTAAAAATAGGCTTATAAAAAATAATTTTTTGAAAAGACTAAGTCTCCCTAGGTCCAGCACTTCATGCTCATAGGCCAGATTATCTGAACTCTACCCGCAGGCATGGAGATGTCTTATAAGAAGGAGAGAGAAGATGCGGTAATATGCATGCGACCCCGGATGGTTCCGGCAATTCCCTAACTTCGTTAAGTTTCTATGTTATTTAAGACTTAAATATTAAATTTTGGTTATGAATAGAAAAATTTTTATAGTCCTTAGAAAGCCTAACGGAATCCAGGCTAAAACAAAAGCGGCATGCAAGAAAGAAACCTAGAAAAAGTAGGTAATTCTATTGCGCAACCAGGTAAACATATCAATATAAATCCCAAAATAAATCA
>NW_021406097.1:0-297 GCF_001605985.2 Dendrobium catenatum | reverse complement strand
GATGCATGAATGTTTTCTGAAACTTCAAGAAGTTGATTGTAGGAAAGTTCACATACCTTTTCTTGATCAAGATTGTCGTCTGACATCAAGCACAATTTTAATGTCTCATCTTCTGGTTCCGTCTCCGATGAGTCTGATGCAGAATCCGCCCAAAATGCTTTTTGTACTCTCATCTTGTCCTTCCTTAGCTTAGATATCTCCTCATCCTTTCCTTTGCTTGAGTGATCTTTAAGTGCAGGGCAATCAATTTTCACGTGTCATGATTTCCTGCATTCATAACAAACGACATCAAAAGAT
>NW_021406096.1:0-235 GCF_001605985.2 Dendrobium catenatum | reverse complement strand
TTGGGAAGCATATAAAATATTTATTTTAAATTGTCTTTAATATAGTCCCAAAGTATTTGACATTACACCTAGTGGGCTCCGAAAATTCGCACCTCGGCCTCCTCGTGCTTTTCGGGGATTTTTAAAAGATTAAGTTCTAGTGTAAATTTTAGAAAGGCAGATTGGGTTTGTGGATGAGACACTTCCCGGAGATTTTGTTCTCATTTTTCGATGACTTTTTGATCTAAGTTTTTGT
>NW_021406095.1:0-336 GCF_001605985.2 Dendrobium catenatum | reverse complement strand
CCCCCACCATCTTGGTTAGTCTTGCGACATTGACATTAACTTAGGTCTAACAACCTATTCACGAGCCCCAACAACAATGTCTATTGGACAGGATGATTAGTTGAAAATTAGGATCCTAACTGCCAATCATAATTTAGGCAATATTTTAAAATTCAAATTTTATACTCATCCTACTGGATGATAAGTATCATACTCTATTATATAATTAAATATTACATAAATTAATCTTATTATTATGAAATAAATTTTAATTAATTGATCCAATCAAATTGTATTGGATAATTTAACCAATCATCTTGTATGACCTGATTCCTAAATAGGACGATAATTAAATCA
>NW_021406094.1:0-330 GCF_001605985.2 Dendrobium catenatum | reverse complement strand
ATTGCTTTCTAAAATAATTTTTTAGTACAAAAATTTCTTGAACTAAGTTTTTTTTACAATAAAGTTGTTTTAAAAAGTAAAATTTTAGTTTTTGTAATAAAAAACTGCCGTAAAAAACAGTAAGAAAGTTGTCGCAAACAAACCCTAAATAAGTCCCAATTTGGGTATGTTTTCTTACTGCTTCTTAAAACAATTTTCTAATACCAAAATTTAAATTTTTATACTAAAAAGTTTTTTTAAGAAGTTTTAAGAAAGTTGTCTCAAATGAAGCCTAAGACTTTGTTTGGGTCGGCTTTTTTACTGCTTCTTAAATTAGCTTTCTTGTATAAA
>NW_021406093.1:0-323 GCF_001605985.2 Dendrobium catenatum | reverse complement strand
ATACAAGTTGCAATAATGTAAAACATGCAAATAGCAAATTTCCTAACAAGAGTGAAAAGGACATATGGGATAGACTTTATATAACATATGAATGGACTAATGAAGTTAAACAATCCAGACTTAATATCCTGTTGCATGACTATAAACTGTTTCGCATGAAACCTAATGAATTCATTTCTGACATGTACATAAGATTCACACAAATAGTCACCTCTTTATATGCATTTGGTAGGGAACTAACAAACACTGAAATGGTTAATAATATACTTCATTGTTTGTCTACTACATATGATGCTAAAATAACTATGATTACATAGTCTAAA
>NW_021406092.1:0-281 GCF_001605985.2 Dendrobium catenatum | reverse complement strand
CATCGGCTTTGCCATTTTCGCTACGTGTAATCCTTGTAAGAGTTACCTCAGGAATTTGCCGTAGGAGTTTTAGAGCGTACTCATGATAAGAGATTAACTCAGGCTTATTGATTTTGAAAGCACCTATTATTTGTTTGATTATGAGTTGAGAATCTCCATATATATAGATCTTCTCAATCTTCATATTAAATTGTCAACTCAAGGCCCGCAATTAAGGCTTCGTATTCAGCCTCATTATTAGTGTGAGGCTCTGTTAAACTATAGGAATATCGGAGTATTCC
>NW_021406091.1:0-246 GCF_001605985.2 Dendrobium catenatum | reverse complement strand
TTTGAACTGTAGCTAGAGGGCAACATGCTCTAACAATACCTGAAGTTTGGAGGCTCCATACATTGTAGATTTGCTACAGTTTCAAATTGAATTTTAAACTAAAAACAAGAATAACTTACAATCAAACCGTCAGATTTTTGTGTTCTTGGGCTCATTGGAAAGCTGCAGGGATCCTCGACAACTCTTATGAAGATACCAAGAGCTGAATCACGTTGTATCGAAAGTTATATTTGAAACTCCTCTTTC
>NW_021406090.1:0-1414 GCF_001605985.2 Dendrobium catenatum | reverse complement strand
AGGACCATCAACCCCTTCTTCGTGGTCGTCTGCATAACGGGATCTACACACTTCAACTCGCTCCAGCTAAGACGGTTACTACTCTTCAAACGGCTACTACAACGTCGTCCACTTGGCACGCCCGTCTTGGCCATCCCAACAACAGAATTTTCAATTTTTTAGCTTCTTATCTTCCCAATTCTTCTCGTGTTCCTTCTGACTATTTCTGCGAATCATGTAAAATAGCGAAAAGCCATAAACATTCTTTCAATAAAAGTGTTACTTCATCATCTTGTCCGTTTGAGCTAATTCATTCTGATATCTGGGGACCGACTAATCAACAGTCGATAAACGGTTTTCGCTACTATGTAGCCTTTATCGACGATTATACTCGGTTCACTTGGATCTATTTTATGCATTACAAGCACGAAACGTTTTCCAAATTTTTAACGCTATGCAGCTTTCTTCAAAATCAATTCTCGGCTACACCCAAAACTCTCCGGACGGACGGCGGCGGGGAATATCTAAGCAACGAATTCACCGCCTATCTCAACAAGCACGGCATCCAGCATCAGCTCAGCTGTCCGCATACTCCAGAACAGAACGGACTCTCAGAAAGGAAACACAGACATCTCTTGGAGCTCACCCGCACGTTGCTAATCGCGTCTCATCTTCCTGATCAATTCTGGGCAGACGTTGTGTCAACGACCAACTACCTCATCAATCGACTTCCTTCAACAACAATCTCTCTAAAGTCTCCACACCAAATGCTGTACAACACTTCCCCGGATTATACCCACCTACGAACCTTCGGGTGCTTATGTTACCCATGGCTTCGTCCCTACACCACCAGCAAACTATCACCTCGCTCGCATCCTTGCATATTTCTAGGATATTCACATAATCATAAGAGGTACAAATGCTTCGATTTGAACACTAACAAAATACACATCTCTCGGCATGTGGACTTTCAAGAAAACGTTTTTCCGTTCACTCAGCAGACTGATCACACTACCAATCATCATTCCGTCTCCCACATCATAAATCCCCATCTTCTTGTTCCTGCATCCGTTACAACGGCCACATCCCAGATAACCTCTCCTCCTCAAATGCTCTCCACTCTGTCAACACCACCTAATCCTCCTATCCCTAATTTGCCAGAACAGAATTCTGATGCCGAAACTATTACCATTCCTCCATCTCATCCGATGCAGACACGCTCGAAATCTGGCATCACTAAACCTCGACAGATCTTCTCTTTACACAGAAAGAGTGTCAACACCTCTACTCTGACCACCTATACTCAAGCCAGCAAAATACAGCAATGGCAGGATGCCATGGCCGAAGAATTTAAAGCTTTAACAAAATAGCAAACCTGGACTCTTGTTCCCAGGCCATCGAACAAATACTCGGAGACAACTACACTGAGACATTC
>NW_021406089.1:0-260 GCF_001605985.2 Dendrobium catenatum | reverse complement strand
AACGTCCGGGTGAGGCTTACGCCTTTTTCCACGGAGGCGTACGCCTCAAAAACGTGAGGCGCCGAGGCGCATCGAGGCAGCGCCTCGAAAGGGAGAAAGTTACCTTCAAAGCCAGCGAGCCAACGAGCTCCCGTTGTTTCTTCTTATCAAAATGTCGTAACTTATAATCCGATAGGAAGGGAAAGTCGTCGAAGGAGCGCACTCGAACAGCCACAAAGGAACCAAAGAAGCGACGCGTGTAATCTCTACACCTGCTATGA
>NW_021406088.1:0-223 GCF_001605985.2 Dendrobium catenatum | reverse complement strand
TATGCATTTGTAGGGGACCGCTGTATCCACTACAAGCTTTTAGAAAATGTTTGCAGGAGATTCATTCTTTCTGCGTCATATCCACCCTTTCACCAATCTCGGGTGGTTTGATTGTACTTGTTTGTAGGGGGGCGGATCCTCCATCATTGGTCTCCCATATTACCTTCTCAATCAACAGGCAATTGTAGGGATTGTTGTAGGAATTAACACATCTTTCGTGTGC
>NW_021406087.1:0-333 GCF_001605985.2 Dendrobium catenatum | reverse complement strand
CTATAATTAGGATTCACTTCCCCTTGAGTTGAAACTTTAAACACTTGAACTTAGTGACATTTACAGCCACTAGAAAAAATTTCAGTAGCTTTGGAAATCATTAAGACCCTTAATCAATTTTCCTAAGTCTAAACCCTTAATTAAGCCATTAAACTTTCCGGAAATTGTAATAAAACAAATACAAATCCAAAAATTATGAGTAAGACCTCTAACTGACCATAATTAAATAGTTAACCCATGAAAATTGAAACCAACCTGATTTGACAGCAATTATATAGTTAATTTAATTTTAATTTAAAACCCATGTTTAATTAAAATAATTCATTAATAATT
>NW_021406086.1:0-364 GCF_001605985.2 Dendrobium catenatum | reverse complement strand
AAGAAAGTAACACAAGTTTCCCGTCAAACTCATTTCAAATTCACAACTCATTATCTTTGAAAAATCATCACAAAGATTTTTATTGTTGGATCCAAATAATATATCATCAACATATATTTGAATAATGAGTATGACATCTCCAACCCTTTTTAAGAAGAGAGTGGTGTTCACACTTCCTTTAACAAATGATCTTTCTAATAGGAAAGTATTTAACCTCTCATACTAAGCCCTAAGTGCCTGTTTTAATCTATACAATGCCTTTTTCAAGTTAAACACATGATTAGGGAATTTTGAATTTTTAAAACCTGGAGGTTGCTCAATATAAACATACTTTTATATCACCCCCATTAAGAAAGACACTCTT
>NW_021406085.1:0-1601 GCF_001605985.2 Dendrobium catenatum | reverse complement strand
AATCCTTCTTCCATAATATAAGAATACCCCCTGAATTTCCAATAGAAGGATGAAGGTAATAATCCCAATCACTACCAATGATTTGATTCACTTCATTCCTGTCAAGAGATGAAATCTTAATTTCTGTAAGCCCTGCAAACAAAACTTTATAATCCTTCAGTATTTCTCTGAGATATAGGGAGGCTTCCCTCTTTTTATCCCCCCTACAAGTCCAACAGATAATCGACTCCATATTAAGAAATAATATGGGAATGATCCCCTACTATTTTGCAATGATCTATGGCCATTCTTCTCTTCCTTTGAGTATTTTCCAAAGGTCCTAAACTTCTCAGTTCTTTGGATAATTTACCTTTCATAGAATTTGACAAACCTATTGTATGCTCCTCCCTTATCTGTTCAGCACTACTATCCTGCAATTCAAGAGAACCAATAGCCTCATCTGAATCCAAATCATTGGATTTACCAGAGATCTTCACATTCATCCTTTCAGCAATCTCAACCTCCTCTACATCACAATCCAAAACTTGGAATTTATTAGCAGCAATTGGAATTTCCTGAACTTGAACTGCAACATCTTGAGTCTCCTTCGCTGACTCTATTTGGACTGACATTTTTTCGGTAATACAAACCTCCTTCACCTCAGCAGCATTCCCCTGTTTCAATATAACAACAGGTTTATAAACCTTTTTAATAGAAGTATTAACACCAATGTTTTTTTGGCATTTTTGAATCTTCTATTGTTAAACTTAACATGGATCCAAGACCCATATTCTTCAACATTCTTCTTAACCATATCAGATTTTACTTCCCCAACCTGATTCACAAAATCTCTAGGACCTTTATCTTTCAAATCAGTTTTAGTAACAACAATAGAATCAGGACATTCATCTTTTCTATGACCAACTCTACCACATTGGTAACAAAGAGAAGTTAATTTTTCGTATTCCACCCGTTGAAAGGATCTTCCATGAATAACCTCTATCCAAACACCTGTAGGGAGCTTTTTTTCCATATCAACGCGAACGCAGTATCGAGCATACTCCCTCTTTCTCCCATTTGAATGAATTTCCATCCAACATCAAAGGAGTACCTATCATTGAGGCAATGATAAGGATATTGTCCTCATCCCAATAGCTCAATGGCAGTCCTGGGAAGCGGATCCAAACTGGTGATGTGATTCCTTTAAGCGAATCAGTGGAGAAAGAAGACGACCATCTGTCCATGCCTATGATGTGGTTTCCAATGTACCAAGGGCCCCCATTCAATACTTCTTCCATGGATTCCTGATTAGCAAACGAACACAGAATCCAATTATTACCCAACGTATTAGATGGAAGCTACCATATTTACTCCATTGTCTTCTGAGTTCTTGACTACTAATTGAAAATGGCAATTCATGTCCTAGAATTTTAATAACTAACGACTTCTTCAAAATATGGGAATTAGATAATTCCTTATCTATAACAGAATCATTAACCCAATTAATTTTATGAATACAATTAATATTGCATTTCCTCTTAACCAAGGCATGAAAATACTTATTATTATTATGTCCTTCAATAAAAAGTTTAACAGCCAATTTTTCTTTCAAAAAAATTTCC
>NW_021406084.1:0-242 GCF_001605985.2 Dendrobium catenatum | reverse complement strand
CTTCCACTCGTACAATCCTTGTCGCGTCTTAAATGCGATTTTCCACTCGTCACCCGGACGAATTCGAATCTGGTGGTATCCGCTCCGCAGATCAAGCTTAGAAAATATTTGAGCTCTCGACAACTTGTCGATCATATCTTCCAATCTCGGCATTGGGAACCTGAATTTAGTTGTAATTTTGTTTATAGATCGACTATCCATACATATCCTCCAACTACCATCCTTCTTAGGCACCAACAATG
>NW_021406083.1:0-252 GCF_001605985.2 Dendrobium catenatum | reverse complement strand
CAAGCTTTGACTTGGTCAAATCTAGCCATTAATAGGCGAAATTAACCCATTCGGAGCCCATTCAATGGTATTTAATGCCATAATCAATTCCCTTCATTTTGGAATTCAAAACCACGGCCAAATATGATGGATTTCCCTCCTAATTGGCCAAAGATTTGATCCCCAACGTCAATCATAGAATAGAGGCCTTAAATAGAGAAAAATTAGGTTATTTCGGGGCTCTCATTGATACTCCCTCTCGAGACCGCCTCA
>NW_021406082.1:0-4111 GCF_001605985.2 Dendrobium catenatum | reverse complement strand
AACTGGTGTGCGCCTATTGCTCCTAATGATAATATTCATGGTATGGCTAGGCTTTGGGCTAAAATGAGTAGGCTCCAACAAGTCCTTAGATGGTGGAATAAGATTTTCTTCAAAAATGTGTTCGCTAATATCAAAGAGGCTGAGAATGTGGTTATTGAGCTTGATAAGGTGTACATGAAAACTCCTAATTTGAGAATCTTTCGGCTCTTAATGTTGCTAAGAATAAGCTTAGCAATTTACATGATCAGGAAGAAATTTATTGGAAACAAAAAGCTAATGCTAAAATGTTATTAGATGGCGATTGTAATACTAAGTATTTTCATGCCATGGCTAATAAAAAAAACTGAGGAATTATTTTTTCAAAATTATGAATAGTGATGGAGAGGTTTTAGATAAGGAAGAGGACATTATTAATTCTGGTATTGAATTCTTTAAAAACATTTTTAATTCTGATGTTAATGTTTCCCCTATTACTAATCCTTATGTTATACCTCATTGTATTGATGTTGATGATAACAACCTGCTTATGGTTTCTCCTTCTGAGGAGGAAGTTTAGGATTTTGTTTAGGCTATGAACATTGATTCGGCTGCTGGAGCCGGCGGTTTCACTACTATTTTTTTTGTTAAAGCTTGGAATTTTATCAAAATTGATTTGCTTGAGGCCGTTCAAGACTTTTTTTAAAGGTACTCCTTACCCGAAATATTTCTCTTCTACTATTCTGGTTTTAATTCCTAAAAAAGATGTTACTAACAGGTGGACTGATTTTAGGCCCATTAATCTTTGCTCCTTTTTTAATAAACTTGTTTCCAAAATCTTGGTTGCTAGATTAAGCCGTCTTCTTCCTAAAATCATTTCTGCTAATCAAACTGGTTTTGTGAAAGGGAGAAGTATTTTTGACAACATTCTTTTGGCTCAAGAAATGACTCATGACATCAATCATAAGACGAAAGGTGGGAATATTATCTTCAAATTAGATATTACTGAAGCGTATGATAATTTGAATTGGAACTTCTTACATAAGGTTTTATCCCATTTTGGTTTTAATAATGCTTTTCTTCAGCTGGTTAAAAATAGTATTGGGAACTGCTTCTTTTCTATAATTATTAATGGGAGAAATCATGGTTATTTTAAATCTGTTCATGGTCTGAGACAAGGTGATCCTTTGTCTCTAGCTTTATTTATTATTGTTGTTGATTATCTTTCGAGAGGTTTAGAGGAATTATATAAAAGACATTCTAATATGCTTTATTGCACTAAAGGGGGTTTACCTATTACTCATCTCAGCTTTGCGGACGATTTTATTATTTTTGCTAACGGCTCCATAAAAAATGTTAAAGTATTAATGCAATTTTTATCTAATTTTCATAATATGTGTGGGCTGGCAATTAGTAAAGATAAAAGCAGTTTCATTGTCGCCAAGTCTGTTAATCAAGCTAGAATTAATGCCATCAAAAGTGAATGTTGGTTTAATTGTGTGAATTTTCCTATCAAGTATTTGGGTACTACCATTTATAAAGGTAGAAAGCAAAACTTATTTTTGAAGAAATTTTTTCTATGTTTCAAAGAAAAATTGCTACGTGGCATTCAAACTTCTTTTCGTTTGGTGGTAGATTGGTTCTTATTAAGAGTGTTTTAAATTTCATTCCCATTTTTATTTTCCAAACTTTAAATCCTTCTATGTCTGTATGTCGTAGACTTGAGAGAATTATTAATAAATTTTTTTGGGGAGCTAAAAATGATAACTCTTGCATCTATTAGGCTGCGTGGGATAAAATTTGTGGTGTTACCTCTGAAGGTGGCCTTGGGTGTAAATCTATTTCTTATACTGTTATTGCCTTTTCCACAAATTATGGTTTTCTTTTAGATCTAAGATGAGTTTGTGGGCTAATTTTATGAATGTGAAATATTGTAAAGGTATGTATCCGACTTCCTGTTATTATAAGAATCAAGACTCTTTAGTTTGGAAAAGACTGTGTAATATTAAATGGGAGGCGGAGAAGAATATTCAATGGGGCTTAGGATTGGGTGAAATTTCTTTTTGGCAAGATAATTGGTTGGGAAATGGGTCCATTGACTCTTTTCTTAACACCCATACCTTAATTAATGTCAAAGTGAAAGAGTTTTTTGAGAATGGGGATTGGAATGTTAATAAAATCAAAAATTGTATTCCTTTTGACTTATCGAATATTATTGTGAATTTACCTTTAAATTTACAAAGCAAGGACTGCATTTTATTTAAGATTGCTTCTTCTGGTGCTTTCAATCTCAAATGTGTTTGGAATTATTTTAGAATTAAACAAGAGTAATCTAGTCTTTACTCTTCTTTATGGCATAAGAATATTCCTATTTCTTACTCTATTTTGGCGTGGACATGCATCAAAGGTTTTTTGTCGGTTGACATTTTACTTAAACAGAAAGGTATTACTTTAGCTTCTAAATGCCAATGCTACCTTAACAATGAAGACATCAATCATGTTTTCCTTAATGGGGTGATTTCTAAGAAAGTTTTGATGTTTTTTTGTAGTATTGCTGGTAAAGATTTTGATGATCAAAATTTATATTTAAGAATCATGCTCAAATCCTGGTTTACTAGGGCTAAAGGCCTTATCTTTAATCTCCTGCCTATCCTCATTTTATGGTTTCTGTGGAAAGCTAGGAATGATTCGAAACACAATGCTATTAGGATGGATGCCAATATGATCATTTCCAATGTTAAAAACAAAGTTTCTTAGCTTTCTTTTATTAATATTTTATCCAGGAAACATTTTAAACTTGCAGCCACTTTGGCTTCTAATCTGGGTATTTCTATAACTACTGGCAATGTTATTGTTTCGGATAAAATAGTGAGGTGTCTAGTTCCTTTTGCCCCTTTTGTTAAACTCAATACTGATGGTTCTGTGATTTGTGCTGAGTTGGTGAGTTTTTAATGCTTTTGATGCTCCTTTAAAGCTGGTATGGGGGGCATTATTCGCAACCAAAAGGGCTATGTTTTTAATGCTTTTGATGCTCCTTTAAACCACTGTTCTGTGATTTGTGCTGAGTTGATGAGTCTCTGTATTGGTCTTTCTATTTGCCAATGGAATGGTTTTTATAATGTGCATATTGAGGTTGACGCTTCTCTGGTTATTCATATTATTCAAAGGGACAATATTGGTCATCCTAATTTGTTTTATATTATTAGGAAAATCAAAATGCTCTTAGCTAATTTGAATTATACTATCAACCATATTTATCTGGAAGGAAATGCTTGTGCGGATTGGTTGGCCAAAATGGGTTGTTTTGTGCCTACTTTGCAAGAGTTTGAGGAGGATAATATTCCCCGGATGCTGAGAGGGCTAACGAGACTTGATAAAATTGGCCTCCCTTATATTAGAGCTTCTTAATATATTTATTTTTGCTGGGTATTCTCGTCGCTCTGGATGTTTTATGTTTCTTTGTGTTCTTTTTTATTTGTTGCTGCAATTTATCTCGATCTTGGGTTGGTTTTGTTTTTCTGGTATTATCTTCTGGGAAAGATCGGGTGGAGTCATCTGCTGCTTACTGAGAATTTGTTAGCTGTCTTTGGTACTTCTATGCTGCCGTTTCCTTTTTACTTTTTTACAGATTTGCGGGATACCTGGGATCTATTATCACTTCCTTGTGCTTATTCATATTCAGGTTTTTCTAAGCTTGACTTTATTTTTGTTAGGTTTTTTGCTGTATCTTTTTTGTAGGATGTTCTTACTCTTAGTTGATTTTTTGAAAGAAGGCTTATGTTGAATGTGAGATCTCTAGCTTCCTTTTGTAATTTTTTTTTGGGGCTGTCTGGGTGCCACTTTAGAATGTTCCTAGGAAATTTTGTACTGATTAGCGGGGAACTTTCTGCTCTTTAGTTTTTCTTTTCTTTTTCTGCATTGTAGCTTTTCGAGCATTAGCGAGTGGATCGTCCCCTTTAAGGACTTGTAATTTTTCCTTAAATCAACGCGTAGGCCCCTTTGGTGGGTTTCCCTTAAAAAAAAAAACTTGTTCATTCATTATTCATCAAACAATATTTTTTTGGCTGGAGAACTTTTTTTTTCTTTGTTTTGTAGATATGTGTTGACCTCATTTTTGTATGAGGTCACTAAGACC
>NW_021406081.1:0-795 GCF_001605985.2 Dendrobium catenatum | reverse complement strand
AACTCGACTCGACTCGACTCGTTTACACCCCTATTCAACATCCAACAACAGCCATTCAGTTGAGCTAAATGTATGCAGCATAAGTAATTTGATTATAAAAAATAGCTTTACACTCTAAAAACTTTTTAAAAAATAATAATAAAATAATAACTAAGCAAGAGTATTTTTAAGATCGAAAAACTAAAATAATTAAACAAACTCTTGGACTTCATTTGTTATGATCTGTGGCAAGTGCTTTAAAAATATAAAAATCTTAATTTCGGTTATTTTAACTTTTGAGACAAAAGAGCCGAGAAATCTGAAAGCGGCCCAATTAAATAAATAACTAAATTATTTTAATAATAAATCCATCCACAATATATATTGTGATGGAAAACCCAATCAAAGGAGAGATTATTTCTTGCGGACACCATACACAATTTATCCTCCAAAGGTGAATCAGGTGTAGCAACAGTATCGAGCAGTATTGAACCGCTGTACCGAGTAGGGAATGACGTGACGCATTTTCATTGGACTCTAGACGGTATTCGGCATCGGTACAGAATAATTCATCCAACTAAAGAGAATTATTCGTTGTGGAATTCAGACGGGAAGAATAGTTCAAAGATGTGAGTGTATTTGTATTTTTTACACATTGTTTATATATAATGTGTACATTCACAGTCCAGACGGTTCTCGTCTTGATTCAGCACATAATAATTTTTGGCTCTATATCGAACAATTATTACGTCCTCCGACCGGACGTAGAGGAACGTCCAGTCGGAGGCCAAATCCCGCCAAAAAACGAGTTGTACC
>NW_021406080.1:0-638 GCF_001605985.2 Dendrobium catenatum | reverse complement strand
TCCAAATTCTCTTGGATTCCTTCCTTTAAACCACCACCTATTGTGCAGTAAGTTGATCGTTCATTTTATTCAGATTTGTTTTTCCGCTTAATCTATAACTCATTTGTGTGCTCACTAATGATACGTATCCTTTGCATGCAATGCTTATATTGTACATATAACATTTACTTGAAATCGGTTGGTAAATAATGATTTTGCATTATTTCCTCATCTAGATGCAACTTCGAACAGGTGCTTTGCCCTCTCATTGTTGGAACTGTAGAAGTTTATTCCACCAGGAGCTTGATACCCCTTTCTATCTACAACCCATCTATTTAACATATTTATCCGACATGATTTCCTTGCATTCAAAAATTTTCTTATGGCTTACTCCCAATCCAAGTAATTTCCATATGCAAATGTCCATCAAAGAATGATATATCATTTTTTCTCTAGAAGTTCAATTTCTGATGGTCGTAGTTTCCTTCATCTCACATGGAGGGAAGTAGTTGAGAGTCTTTATTTTACCCTGAATTGAAAATTCCTAACCGCCGATGAAGGTGTCTTACTCCACATCAAGCTCAAAGAACTCGAGTCAAGCTAATGCATCATGTCATCCGGGACATCGCTAGCTTCAATTCATTGCATGAGTTTTGCTT
>NW_021406079.1:0-565 GCF_001605985.2 Dendrobium catenatum | reverse complement strand
CCTGGCCTATTAGTTCAAATATGAGGAAAATCATCCTAAATATTGCCCTGAAATGAAGCTGGACGATGTAAAATCGTCCCGGACGATCTTGAGATCGGCTCGGATGAAATCACCATTAATTGTTTTCCAAAATTGTCAGAGAAAAATTGAAAAAATTGTCCTGGATCATCCTGGATGATATGCTATAGTCCAGGCCGATCCATCAGGCCGATATCCAAAAATAAGAATTTCCTAAGTAGATATGGAGGCAGATTCTTTCTGAATTGAGCCAATCGTCCTTGCCGATAGAAAATCGTCCTGGCCGATAGAAAATCGTCCTGGACGATGTGTTTTGCATAAAGACGGTTGCTTTAATGAGGATGCCCTAATTAGGTTTTCTGCTTTTTGACAGATCGTCCCGGCCGAAATAAATATCGTCCAGGATGATGTTACTAAAGACAGTAAACTCTAGGGAACATTCAGAAACTCTTATACGTTACAAAGCATCAGGAGCCATAATAAATATAATAGACTTAAGAAAGGAAAAATGGTACAAACTGACTCAGATCTAGTCTACCCAATCTTG
>NW_021406078.1:0-1169 GCF_001605985.2 Dendrobium catenatum | reverse complement strand
CAAAATTTACCCCGGAACTTATTTCGTTAAAACTCCCCTCGCCGAACAAGAAGAAATCACGCGGCGGGGAGGCCGGGGCCAAATTTTCGGAGCCCACAATGTATATGATTTATAGGTTTTTTTCTTTATCTATTTATATTAATGAATTATTATAAGCTCTGATAGATTAATTATGAGATAAAATATACAATTGTTTCAAAATTTGATATTGCGGTGTTACATATATTAGGTATGACCACCCAGTTCATATAGCACTCGATATCATGTCAAGCAAGATATTTCCTTTTTTAGTTCATCCCATTGTTATATTAGGAAGCACTTTATAGTTTAGCTTATATCATTAGAATTTTATGGATATTTCTATCCCATGAATACTCCATTACAAGCATGTTTAATTATGGAGTTATTAAGAAAAATTTAACCATTGCACCAGAAAGATGTAATTCTTGCATCTTAATATACTTTACCTCCCATTTCAATGGGGGCATTTGGTTCATTCATGCCCATATTGTTTCTAGAAACTTTCAAATTGCCACTCTTTATCTAAACTTCACCATAAAGATTACTCCCCATCTTTTAAATTGCTCTATTTTAATTTAGGAAGTCATAAGCTAACCAACTTCCATCTTAGTTCATTGCTTATTTCAATTATAATGTCCCATGCCATGGTATACAAGGTATTGTTTGTTTTGCCCAACTCGTTTCATGTCAAGTTGATCCTTATAGTTTTATCCTTTTTGTTGTGAACTTCTTATGATGCCATCAATCTAAAAATGATCAATTACAATCATGCATAGCCAAAGTTCCCAAAACAATTCACCCTTTATAGGAACAAGCATCTTACTCTACAATTGTATGCATATTGTAGAATGAATTAATTTGCAATAAAACACATGCACTTAACACTCTAAACTTGAAATAAGAGTAATACAATTGCATAATATTCTTGAAAGAAATAATTTACAACAAAACACCTCTCTATAGTTGTGTACATCTTCTTGATCCAATTATTTTGCAATAAAACATATATAAAAATCCATACAAAATCCTTACTTTCAAATCAAGAGGGTTGTACTCTACTTTGTAAATATTCTTTAATGAAATAAATTATGCAATAAACCACATGTAGATACCTATATATAACCCTTACTTTGAATTTAGGGGGTTGT
>NW_021406077.1:0-418 GCF_001605985.2 Dendrobium catenatum | reverse complement strand
GACCTTCGGGAGACTTTGATTTAGGCTCTCAAAGACCTCGAAAGGTACGAGGCATATTTTGCTGAACGTAACATGACGGAAGTCTTGCAAGCCCGTAACGAGCCGTTCATCACCTTCTCCGAACAAGACATGATGCTTGGGAAGACAGATCATAACCGCCCTCTGTACGTTACTGCAGAAAGTGACGAAATGATAATAAGCCGAATTCTGATCGACTCTGGGTCTTCCATTAACCTTATAAGCTTGAAAGCGCTGAGATCGTTATGCCTCGATGTGCAGCATCTCGGGTCGGATAAGCTAATGGTGCATGGTTTCAATGAGAAAGGGCAGAAGACCCTAGGATCATTCTTGCTCTCCCTAACATTTGGGGAGCTTCATACATAAGCCAAATTTCATGTGATTGATGCAGATACTTCAT
>NW_021406076.1:0-378 GCF_001605985.2 Dendrobium catenatum | reverse complement strand
CTATAGTGACCTTAGCACCCTAAATGATAATAAAGATTTCTATTTTTATCGACGTATTAGTAAAATTGAAGTTAGATAGGCTTTAAAGAAGATGAAGGGTGGAAAAGCTATTGGACATAATGATATTCTAATAGAGGTGTGGAAATGCTTAGGAGATGAAGGGATTTCTTGGCTTACTAAACTTTTTAATACTATTTTGAAGACCTAGCCAGGAGAATGAGTGCGTTAATTCCTATTTTTAAAAATAAAGGTGATGCACAAGATTGTACAAATTCTAGAGGTATTAAGTTAATGTGTCATACTTTAAAACTATGGGAGCAAGTTATGGAGCATAAGTTGCAGCGTGATACTAATGTTTCTCAAAATCAATTTGGATTC
>NW_021406075.1:0-377 GCF_001605985.2 Dendrobium catenatum | reverse complement strand
CCTTCTTATGAAGAGAAGAATGCAATGCATGGGTGGTATGTTGTGGATCATGCACCTTAGGTCTCCACACCCAATGTGTACTATGGTGAATTATGCAAGTGTGTGAGATGTGTCCTAGCATGCCACATGAAAAACATCTAACTCCAGGAAAGCAATTTCTTAAGTGGTTTGAATTATAATGTCTCTTCCTAGGTTTTGATAATTGATCAAAAGTAGATGTCATCTTAGTTTTCTTACATTCTTCTAAATCATTTTGAATCTTCAAATTAGTGATTCTCAAAACTTCATTTTCAATCCTCAAATTTTTCTCTATCTCCTTAAACTTCTTAAAATCAGATTCTAGTGATGTGTGTGAGACTTTTAATGCATCAAGCTTT
>NW_021406074.1:0-1373 GCF_001605985.2 Dendrobium catenatum | reverse complement strand
GTTTAAATTATTTAAGAAATTCTCATATGAATTGCTTCGATAAAAAAAAATTTTGGCTTCTTTTCAAATTGTTTGTTTTTAGCTTTTTATCGTTGTTCGTTTTCTTTTCTTATGCTTTTCTTTTGTTTTATTTTTAAGGGTTTTGATCATCACCATCCTTCATTATTTTTCAAATTCTAGTCACATTATCCTGGCCGATACTTTTATCGTCCTGGACGATAGGGCAAATTCTCTTCAAAATTCCATCTGCTGATCTTTTCTGTGCTTGCTGTAACTCATCGTCCTGGACGATACTATATCGTCTTCGACGATCTGATCGAACTCTATTGCAATCATGATGATAGTCCTGGCCGATAACATATTCCATCCTGCCAGATGCATTCTATGGTCATCATCCTGGCCGATACACTCGATCGTCCTAGACGATCCACGTGTCAGCACGTTTAAATCCTTAAAATCAGCCCTAGACGATCCATTATTGGACAATCGTCCTGCCCGATCCATTGTTCATCCTGGACGATACACGTGGCATAAATTTAAAATGTTTTAACTTCGACCGGTACGATCAATTATTGTGCATCGTCCTGGACGATACACCTAATCGGCCCGGACGATCTATTTTTTTAATGGTCGTCCGGCTTGACTCCTCGGGACGATCGCCTGTGTCTAATCTTCCTGGCCAATATCTGATCGGCCCGGACAATCGGACCGCCTTTTTGACCAATCAGCCTGCACACAATTATTGTACCATATCGTCCTGGACGATTCTGCTATTGGCCTGGACGATATGGCCGTTTCTTTAAATTCTGGCCGTTCCAACCATGTTTTTCACTTCACATCCCCTCTCCTCTTGTGTTTTCTTGCTAACTCCTTACTATGGATGGTGGGAAATGTGTTCGACAAACTTCTGGGAGTTCTTCGAGGGCTAGGATTGACTCTCGTTTCAGGGAGGCAAAAGATGAAGATGCTTACCATCGATACAAAGAATGTGGGATAACTATCTCCAGAATCATCAATCCTGCCCACATTTTGTATTCGGTAATAGATCTTTTCGCTCACACTTCCCTTTATTTCATTATGTCTCTAGCTTTCCCCTTTAATACTGAGCTTCTTCGTAAATTCTTCGCAAACCTTCGCATAAATCCTACTTTTACAGCCCTGACCTCCTATTTGAATCGACGCCCTATCGAAATCACATATCAGGACTGTGTTGAACTTTTACAACTATCCACTTCCGGGGATAAGCTGCACTTAATTGCTTTAGATCTTGACTTTGACTGTTCCATGGCAAATCACTTCCTTCGCCAGACCAATGCACCTTTTCATGTTGGAGAGATTAGCTCTTTAGTCAAAGATGCTAGGACAATCCAACA
>NW_021406073.1:0-225 GCF_001605985.2 Dendrobium catenatum | reverse complement strand
TTTCTTTATTAGATTTAAACGAGAATTTGACTTTTAACAGGACGCAATGGAGAAAAAGGATTCATGTAGCCGACCCCACATAGTGGGACAAAGGCTTGATGTTGTTGTATATACATTATTAAATACAAAGGTATCATAACAACATGATTCATTCACCCCATGAGGACTCTTAACCAATGCATACAAGAAAAGATATATAAACAACAAAACATAAAGCTCATAAGT
>NW_021406072.1:0-238 GCF_001605985.2 Dendrobium catenatum | reverse complement strand
GCATTCATTTATATAATTTTATAATTTTTATCTTTATTTGTAACACTTTAATATTTAAATGACATAAAAAATATTAATAATATTCAAAATTTCAAAGTGAAATACAATTTTGCACTTAAAAATTTAAGTTATTAATATGCAAATATACTTAAATTATGCGGTATATATGCAAATATATGTTAGTTATAAATTAAAAGTTAAAAATTTAAAATTTATATGGCAAAAAAACAAAAAAAAA
>NW_021406071.1:0-253 GCF_001605985.2 Dendrobium catenatum | reverse complement strand
TCTACGCGATTTTAATCAAATAGAAAATTATCGGGACGTGATTTGATTTGATTTCTATAGGGCCATAGTCTTGTATTGATGTCATCGATATTCTTCTGTAATTTGGTGAGATTTGGAATTTATGCCTTTTTGCAGAATTTTTGTGTACATTTGACCGACTGTCGTTACTCTGCCCGATTTTCGTACGATTTCTGATTTTCCCGGAATTGATATATGGAATTGATATGTGCATGACTATTGATATGATTGTTCC
>NW_021406070.1:0-272 GCF_001605985.2 Dendrobium catenatum | reverse complement strand
TCGTCGAGCAAAGGCTCCGACATACAACCTCGGAAAGGTCTCACATCCTTGGTGGATTCTCTCAGCCTCTTCCACACAGGTTAACGTCGTCGAGCAAAGGCTCCGACATACAACCTCGGAAAGGTCTCACATCCTTGGTGGATTCTCCCGACCTCTTCCACACAGGTTAACGTCACCGAGCAAAGGCTCCGACATACAATCTCAGAAAGGTCTTACATCCTTGGCGGATTCTCTTGACCTCTTCCACACAGGTTAACGTCATCGAGCAAAGG
>NW_021406069.1:0-284 GCF_001605985.2 Dendrobium catenatum | reverse complement strand
TATGGATTTCTACAACAACAATTATTGATAGCCAGTGTTTGTACTTGTTCAGTAAGACCATTGTATGAAATTGTATGTGTACGATATTGCATTGTATGGATTTCCTGATAGGTATGACCTATTGATTTCTGATTGATTTATTGATTTGATCGGATTTATTGTATTGAATTGACGTTTTACTGATTTGATTTATTGACGAATTTATAGGTTTCTGTTACTGCACGATTTTATTGATATTGTATGTTACTGATTCATGGATACCGACACCATTATGGATATGGATA
>NW_021406068.1:0-221 GCF_001605985.2 Dendrobium catenatum | reverse complement strand
AACTAGCCTTTGTTTGAGAACATATGATTGTGAAAGAAGTTATTTATGTTTTAAAGATTTTTTAACAAGTTAAAGTTTATGTTTTTATATGTTTAAAATCTTGTGTATTTTATATTTTATGTTTGGATTTGCCTGAGAATCTATTGATTATGTATATTATATTAGTGTATTTCATTTAGTATACATTACTCAATTGCTTCAGATACGCACTACAGAGAGAA
>NW_021406067.1:3487-9005 GCF_001605985.2 Dendrobium catenatum | reverse complement strand
ATGCTAAGATTCAAGATCAAATCTACACAATTCAAGCTATAGCTCAAGCTCCCCACAAAAAATAAAAGAGAAACAAGATATACAAATGGTAACATTCATTATTCTTTTTATGCCTCCTACTCCCTAATTATAGGTATTTATAAGCTTATAAGCCTTAGGGTAATTATTCTACTAATTAGCCATATTAAAAAACTAACTAATTACAATTAGGTTCGCATCATTACTCCTCTCATAATGATTCTTGAATCACTAATTAGACTAGCTTCCATCTTTAACGTTGGATGTTATTATTTAAATTTGTTCTCTATTCGACTTAGACATCATAAGAAGTCATTCACAATAATCAGGATTGCTGAAATTTATTTTGTTTTATTTTATCTAATCACATCATACATGAAAAGGTTGGAGTAGCTCCAGTAGAAGATAACATTATAGAGAATCGTCTTAGATGGTTTGGTCACATAAAACGGCGGCCTTCTGATGACCTAGTTAGGAAAGTAGAGGTATTAGATTTAACTTTTGTTAAGAAATGTAGAGGTAGACCTAAAAAGACTTGGTTAGAAAATATTAGAAATAATCTTTCTCTATTAGATTTAAATGAGAATTTGACTTTTAACAGGACAAAATGGAGAAAAAGAATTCATGTAACCAACCCCACATAATGGGACAAAGGATTGATGTTGTTGTTGTTGTACATCATACAATCCTCTAATGTTCTTGATGTCTCTACATTCCTAGTGTCATAGCAAAAGAATCTTAAAATAATTTGCTGCTATGTTGGACCTCAGCATCAACCTTAATAGCAGTGGCAGGATCACAGGGATGAATACATGAGGTTTCGTAGTGGCATCCAATGTGATCGACAAAAAAATCACTAGTATTGTTGTTATGTAAGGATAGAGGGATGCCAAGATAATCATATATGTCTATGATAGAATCAGCTGAAACAAGTCCAGCTACTAAGTTATCGTTGCCAAATTGACTTGCATGGATCCTGAGAAACAATAAAAAGGTAGCTGGAGAAAAGGATGTTGATGCTAGATCTAGTTTGAAAGTAGACAATCTCGGCCTACCTAAGTCCCAAATCTTAAGGCCAGTCTCAGATGTGAAACAACATACATCACTATAGGCTTGAGGTTGACGGAGAACAGGTTTCTAAACACCGAAGAAGGATCCAAGACGTTGGCAAGACTTAATGAGAGTGTGGGAGGCCGTGTTGTGCTTCTTGACTGATCAAGAACTGTGGGAACACCGTTTGAATAGGTGCGAAATCCATAGAACAAAATAGAGAAAGAGGAGAAAACAAAATGTTATTAGCTATTCAGAAAAATTACAATAGGGACCTACAGCTGGGCTGGTTGGGTGAGGGTCTGCCTAGGCAGAAACTGCAACAGGGCTGTTCAGCTGACTAGTAAAACTGTAGTTGGGTTGCTCTGCACTCACTTTGTGTGGACTTCGATTTGAATTAGGAGCTTTCCTTCTTCGGCTATATATTTGTTTGTATGTATTTTTATCTTTGGAAAGTTCTTAGTTTTTACCAACTCTTTCCACTTATTTTGTATGATGGTAGGGTCTAACTGTATAAACCGATGCCTAAAATGAAGTCTGTGGGAGTGGATTCACATCATTTTTGAAGTGAAGTGACAACAAACGAACACTGGGGCAAGTGACATCATTTATGATTGAAATTACAGGATCGTGTGATTGTTGGTGTCTTGGAAGCTAAAAATACATACAAGAGCACCAATGATAGGATCCAAGATCCTACCTAAGCAATTTGAGCTTGCTCATGCTCCCAAAAGAAGAACAAAAGAGAAACAAGATATAAAAATGGGAGTATTCATTATTTGTTTTCACGCCTCCTCCCCAATTGGGGGTATTTATAGGTTTAAAAGAGCTACTTAGGCTAATTATTCTACAAATTAGTCAAATTTAACCACTCACTAATTATAATCAGGTTCACATCAGGATATAAGAGTATAAATGAAGTAGCATGGTGGCATGGCATGGAACTCTTTCAATAACTTCAAAATAAACCAAGATAATCAACCCCATTCCCACACAAGACACCCAAGATAACTGTAATGGTCAAGTGCTTTCTTATGGCTCTATCATGGTCAACATGGAAAAGTGGAGTTGCTTAAGATCTATTTACGAAATCTCAATATAATCCAATAGAAAGAGCACCATCTCAGACAACAAAGATCACAAAAAAATAGCAATGACAAAGGGCAAATCACACTTCGATTTATCTAGTGAAATATAGCATCACATAAATGCATTCATGCAATTTTGAAGAACTGTTATCGTAGCAGGTCATGTATTAAATTATGGTTACACATAATGGAACACCAATCATCAAGTATGAGCAGTAGGCATTAAAGACATGCCAAGTTTTCATATGCCTATTGCACATTGATAAATGCATAGTAACAACATATTTATCTGTACAGGAGACACAGGAGCTCATCTGAGGCTCCATTTAAGACCACAATCACAGTAAACAAAAGTGAAAACTAACTGCCGCAATAAAACAGAATCAAAATATGCAGTAAATTTTACAGTAATCAATAAGTAATTGAAATTAAAAAAGGAAAAAAGATTAAAAAAATACTGAATCCCAAAACTATTAATGTTGAATCCTCAAGACATCAGATTGCCACAATAAAACTTGGCAATCAAAAACAAGAGCTGCAGAAACTTTTCATTGAATTCGTCATATATTTACAAATTGTAGAAATAGCATTACAACTAAAATACCAAACTATTCTTAGGGCTTATTATAGAATAATCTTAACAAAAATAAGATATAACGTGAAAATATTCAAGAGTAAAATTGGTGGAATCTTTCCAAAAGGCCAAAGGGCTAGCATTACACTCCATCAGAAGATATTTGGAAATTCTTGTAAGCAGATGATATCTTCATCTTGTCATAAAAAACCCGTAGGCACACATTAATATAAACAAAAAACACATCATGAACTACGTCAAGTCCATCTGCAGCTATAGTAACAACGAGAACTACGGCTTGAAGACTCGTTAATTCAATAACAAAGTTGCTTCTTTTAGTGCATATGCATGACACTAAAAAAAAAATCAATAACAAAGTTGCGTTAGTTGAAGGACAATCAAAGTTACTATTAAAAGGAAAAACATGGACAAATTTATTCAATCATTGTTAAATGCCAATGTAGTAAGGCATTATGGCTCTAGGCAAAGCTAAATAGATGGAGGTTCGATCATTTGCAAAACATAGAAAAACCAAATTATGAAGCTTCACAAATACTACAATGACCTTGCATGACAATCGTATGCTTTTAATTATCTATAAAAAATATTTGAAGCCAGTATAAAATTCACGCAAATGCATAAAACACAATGCAATAAAATCACATACCTGAGGAATACAAAACAATAAGCTATGAAATGGATGAGCATTGAAGAGGAGAGAATCAATAAATTATCTAGAATAAAATTCAATGTATTTCTTTTAGTTTTAAGATTCAGTTTCAAATTTACATTCTTATCCAGATATTGTTTTAGATTCAAATTTATTCATAAGATATTATAGACCGTTGTTGAGCTCCATGCATAGTCCACAATAAATTTGAACAAAGGGTGACGAGAAGGATAACCAACGGACACGACGTAGCATGAAACAAGCATTGGGACACCTCAAGTACTGTTGAAATCACTTGAAACTCGTTCGACTGCGAAATAGATTTCATCGATCATCCAGGACATCAAATTTATCTAAAGAAGGAACACCCATGCATGCTTTCATCAGACAAAGACGAAAGCACGATTGTTGACAAAAGCAACGCTGTACAAAATCTCTCGCACACAGTTTGATCATAAAATGAACTACGATGTTGTGCTCTAAATGGGAAAATTCTATAAGATGGTGGTGAGACCTGCAATGCTTTATGGTGATAAATGTTGGCCACTAAAAGATAAGCATAATACTAAGTTAAGTGTTGTAGAGATGAGGATGCTTAGGTGGATGAGTGGCTTTACCCTTAGAGATAGGATACGAAATGAGCATATACATGAAAAGGTTGGAGTAGCACTAGTGGAAGATAATATTGGAGAGAACCGCCTTAGATGGCTTGGTCACATAAAATGACAACCTTCCGACGACCCGGTTAGGAAAGTAGAGGTATTAGATTTGACTTATGTTAAGAAACATAGAGGTAGACCAAAAAAAACTTGGTTAGAAAAAATTAGAAATGATATTTCTTTATTAGATTTAAATGAGAATTTAACTTTTAACAGGATGCAATGGAGAAAAAGGATTCAAGTAGCCAACCCCACGTAGTGGAACAAAGGCTTTGAAGTTGTTGTTGTTGTTGTTGCATCATGAAAGCATTCACATACATCTTAAAACAATACATACGGCAATATAATAACCAATTGAAGGAAAACTATCTAGATTATTTCAAGCATGGCTTCTTTACTTTGGTAAACAAAACCACTTTTTTCATCCATTTACTCCACAGGGGATTTTCCTTAAAAACATTTATCAATTAATAAGGGTGAGTTATAAATATATAACTCAGTGAATATATCATAGTTTAAGACCATAATAAATCAAGGGAAAAAAGAAAGAACATACATGCCCATCATCACATTTAAACTATAAAGAAACCATAAAACTTGATCCTTCATTTTAATAACAATTACGATCACAAACATTGTTTAGCGGTCAGATTCATGAGTATTAAATGATTTTTTATATTTAACCGGACATTCAGAACTTGAATATGAATTGTGCTTATCATATCATCACTTATCTTTTAGTATATACCTAATGCAATCATCCCAGAAACACTTTCCATTCCGCCTAGCCAATACATCCCCTGTCAGGATAATAAATATACTAATATCTGAAGTGAAAAGCACCTCACTCACACCTGGTGAAATAAAGAACATAGGTGTTTTGCTGTATCAAAATGTGGCATAAGCCTCAAACAAAAAGAAACGATAAAATTAAAGAAAATTCATAAATATATCAATAACCATCAATCATAAAAACAAAAACACACAATTTTTACATTTTAATTAGACAACTTTTCTAGCACCTTCTACTAGTACTTTGACTTGAGTACATATTTTTAAGACAGATCATTTCTACATAAAAAGTTAAAAAATAAAAGAAAATACAATAAATCAATTAAAAAGGAAACAAAAATTCAACTAAAAGAAAATAATAATAATAAATAAGGAGAAGAAGTAATGAATAATAAATAAAAAAGAGATCAATCAAAATATAGGACCCTATAGTTTGGTGACCCATACAGAAATGACAAGAAAAGTTTGACATTGTTGGGGGCCGTTTTAATAATATTTTGAGGATTTTCTAGAGGGATTTCTAAGGTATACCTTGGAGCTTTCAAACAAAGAGATAGGAGTAGTAAGGATTTAGTTCAAGTAAAGTGTATTAAAGATGAAGATCAAAAAATACTTTTCTTAGAAGATGATATTCAACAAAGATGGATGAGATATTTTGCTAAACTTT